>NC_021163.2:4658268-4660080 GCF_000331145.2 Cicer arietinum
AGATATGGTTCTAGGTTTTTGTGCTGCCAATTGCAAATGGCTTCACTTTTCCAATCAAGCCAGCTGACACCTCATTTAACTAATATGAACATTGTTTATATATTACTTCTTTTTTATGCTTGGAAAAGTAGCCTTAGAATATATGCTTGGTGACCCGCCTTCAACAAAAGAAAAAGTTACCTTAAAATGCTTTCTCCAGTTAAAAAGAAATGACTCAAGTTTGTTCATTTAGCAACGAGATAACGACTCGAATGTTTCATTTTGTGTCTTTTTTTTTCTGCTTACTTTGCAAGGTTTCATTTAACAAGAGTTATAATGAATAGGTAAATTGAAGAACACTGTTGATTATTGTTCTTTCTACTTTTTGTTATCTTCAGATTGTTGTATATTTGTTTCTTTTGCCACATGTTTTATATTTTTTTTTCATGTAGTTTTTGTGATATATTTATTACCTTTGCCTAGACTTTCAGTTCTGTGATGCCCCAATGGCTGAGGAAAACCAAAATTGTCAAGAAGTTAAACAAAATGTTGGTGAATCACCTGGGACTAACATTAACAAAAGAAGGTCTCCAAAATGTTGTTGATTTGATGGAACCATATGGCCAGCTAAGCAATGGGATAGAGCTTTTGAGCCCTCCACTTGATGTAAGAAACTATCACCTTCAATGTAATTTACTTCTGTTGCTTACAAAACACGTAACTGGTAAAGATTTTTTGTTGTTTAGTGGACGAGGGAAACTAAATTTCCACATGCTGTCTGGGCTGCTGGTCGTGGTCTTGTTGCTCTTTTATTACCAAATTTCGATGTTGTTGATAATATTTGGCTTGAACCTCTATCCTGGCAGGTTTGTCTTATTCATTCTTGGCTTGCTTTGTATAACCTTCCAATGCTCTGCTTGCTTGCTGAAAATTATGTGCTGCTTTTAGACTTCACACATCTCTTGTAACTTGAGTGTCTACTGTCTAACTACAAGTATGACTGTTATTTGTTGTTTTGCAATACTATACAAGAAATTGGGGAATGTCGGAAATGTTATTTGTATGTATGTAAAATACACTAATAATGACAGCTTTGCAAATTGCTCTACTTCCTAGATGAACAAGAAATGCAATACCTTTCACCTTTACTTTAAATATCTCGTGATTGTTGAATGTCTTACCAGGACTGTATTAGATCTTTTGCGTGTTCTTTTTGACAAAATTGAAATTTAGGCCAATCAGGTTGATAAAAAAGGGAAGAAAGGCCCCTTACAGCATAGGAAAAACCACTAAAAACAAAGATCTTAGTGATAAGAAAAGGTAAATATGACTGCCATACAGCTTGTGAAGTCCAACAGCCCAAAACCTCTATCAATTTTCCCATTCCCACCCATATGTTCTCATCCCCCTTATGTAATGTCCCTGTCCATTTTGCCCATTGATCCCCGAGTCTCCTTCCCCACCCATCACTCCCACATGCCACTGGTTGCTATTCTGTTATAATTTTCCTGTGTGTTTGGTTGGAGGTAGATGGAGGAGAGGGAATATTTTAGATGGAATGTGTTTGGTTCATTTTTTAGAAGGGGATGAGAGGGGAGAGGAGGGAAGCCAAACCCCTCATAAAGTGGTTTTTGCCCTCCCTTCATTTTGGGGAAATTTGGAGAGAAGGGGAGGGGAGGGGCTCAACATAACTAAAAAGCCATTTAAAATCCCTCTCCTCCTCTTGAGCCAAACACAAAACCATTAAAAATCCCTCTCCTCCCCTCCCCTCTCCTTCGTTGAACCAAACAGACCCTAACTAGTAAACTTTTGGACACACACCTACTTCTTTCC
>NC_021163.2:4660178-4765969 GCF_000331145.2 Cicer arietinum
TACCCTTATTTCCCATGTGTGGTCGAGCGAATAACTGTGTAGCATCGTCATGGTTGTTACATTTCTTTTTGTCTAGGTGGATTGAGGAAACTGTAGGAGAATCTGGGGAGATTTGATTCTCTTCTCCCTGATTTTATTTTATGTAATTTGATTTGTATTTATTTCCTATCATTAGTAGTCCTAATTATTGGGACTGCATTATTGTTATCTCTCCTATATATAAACCAATAGGATTTCAAGTGATGACATGGGCCTAGATCATCAGAGTGGGCCCAAAGTGTGGAGAGTCTATAATAGGAAGCAAGGAAAGCATCCTGAGGTGGCAGAGAGAGACACAGGGCAGTAGTGGGGTGAGTGAAAATCAGTTATATAGGGAGGTTGAGTGGTGAGAGAAAGTCCGAAAAGCATTTTCTGTTATAGGCAGAGAATTGTATATTTTCTGAGGAGCTGAGCTCTATGGGTAGTCAGGGAGGTTGTTTCCTACTGCCGGTATCATCTTTTCATCAATTATATCAGTATTTTCCAGATATTGTACTTCTACATTTTACTGTTTCATTCTCTGAATTTCTGGTTCGCATCATAAACAGTCCTAGACTGCAATAATAAAATGAAAGTGTTTTCCCCATTACTTTCTACAGAAATTATAACTGGTTCATTTATTAGCAAAAAAACTGACTTATGATGTTCTAGTTCTAGATTGTAATATTTTCTTATACAGGGAATTGGATGTACAAAAATCACAAAAGCAAGAAATGAAGTTTACATCAATGGGAACCTAGAATCAAGATCATATCTCGAAAAGAAGCTTGTGTTTTGTTTTGGTTCTTATGTTGCATCCCAAATGTTACTTCCTTTTGGGGAAGAAAACTTACTGTCTTCATCTGAGATACAGCAGGCACAAGAGGTTGGCTGCTATTTACTTGGTGTAGCTCAGATATTTGCTTGTTTTTCATTTATTTTCTTTGAAAATGATATTATTACTTATTAAAAACTGTTGTGACAATGAGATCTCTGATTAGTTTTTTTTGTAACAGATAGCTACACGAATGGTCATTCAATATGGATGGGGACCTGATGATAGTCCTGCAATTTATTACTGCAGTAATGCGGTATAGACCTTTCTTACATGCTTCCCAAGTGTCATAATGTCATTGATGTGGTTGTAATGCATATAGGTTATGTGGTGTTGAATTTGTGATTTCTATGCATCAATTAGACCACATTCACCTCTATTTAAAATGGCATATAGAATAAACACAATAAATGTTAATCGATATGATTGCCAATTCTAATTTTTTAATAATAAATTCTAATCCTAATAATAGATGCTACCTCCATTCCTTTTTAAGTGTTGTTTAAATTTATTTTATTCAAACTAAGAAAATCAATAAATTGTTTTTTGTTGAAACTATGCCTCTTTTTTGTTTGTTGTCATAGGTTGGTGCATTAAGCATGGGAAATGATCATGAGTATGTGATGGCAGCTAAAGTTGAAAAGGTAGCCATATTTTAGTAAAAATTTTAACTTCTTCTAAAAGAAAACATCTAATGTGATCTCTTATAATATTCCTAGATTTTTGAGATGGCATATCTGAAAACAAGAGAAATGCTGCAGAGAAATCGCCTGGTACTAGAAAAGATTGTAGAGGAATTACTTGAATTTGAAATTTTGACTCGAAAGGTACATTTTTAGCGTCTGAGATGCTGAGTTTGGTATTTTGTCTACTTGCTTTGATACTTTTGCTTACACATTTCGGTGCACATGAGTAGTTTGATATCTAAGGAAACGCGAGTATGAATTTTCTATTTTTTGGGTGGAAATTCAGTAACTTGAGAAAAGTTATCCATATAGATATCTAATCTCTTGATCTTACGTGCTATTTCATTCTTGTATTCTGTTTTTACGGGGCTTGGAAATATAGTATGGTATTTTGTTTGGTTTCATGTTTAGCCAAACCCAATTTGTTCATATTTTGGTGGTCTGGTTGTATTAATCAATCCCTGTATTATTTATTTATGCGAGACATTCTTGTCTATTTAGTCTGAATATTTTTAATTACCAATAACTACACAAGATGCTTTAAAATTTGTTTAATGAACTTAGCTGGCTCCATTTGTACAGTCATCTCCAAATTTCACAGCATTTCTTGATAAAAGTTCATTTGATATTCCTTATGTTCTCGTGCTTGGAATACTAAAGTAGCAATATTATATTCTATCAAACTTCCCGTCTCTGTTGTCAATCCCGGTGCGGTTGGGGGGCTGGCCGCAACGCCACCGACCGCAAAAACATGTTCGAAGATAGCAGCGCTCTCGGCCATGAATCCTGCTATCATCGCGATCTATCCCAGTTCGATCCGCTATTGGACTCACCCCAAGGCTATTTCAAAGACGCAGTTTTTTTATTCTTCATTAAGGGTATCTAAGTCATTTCGCACCCTATTAAGCCCTAATTTTTTACTATTATAGACACACAGAGGGGTTTGCTTAGCATCGTGAATAAGAAACCGCTTTCTTTCTTCCTCTGTTTCATTCTTTCTCCGTTGCCATTGTTCTCGCTCTGTAGTTTTTGTTCTTTTCTTGCTCCGTTCAGCATCGTTCTGTTCTTGCGCTGTTCAACATTGTTATGTTTTTGCTATGTTGTTTCCGTTCTTTTTGTGACTCTGTTTTGTTGATTACGATTACTATTACAACTTGATTTTGGTGTTGGATCTTGGTTATGAAGTATGATTAATCCTTTAATTTTGTGTATTTTGCTATGCTTTTTAGTATTTCTGTATACTGTTTGTATTTTATGTTTAGTTTATATACTGCTTTTTGGCCTTCGCAATAGCGGTCATCCCACGATCCCACTATCCCATTTTTAGGATGCTATCTGAGACTGACAACATAGCTTCCAGTATTGAATTGAATTGTCAGTGCTGTGAGATTGTTTGTTGTCGTCCAAGTAAGGATAGTACCCTGTACTGTTTTCCCCCCTTGGTTCTTTTGCCATCTGTTTTATATTAGGCACGGCAAAATTATTACTCATCTTTGTAACGTGATTACTCATCCTCTAGCAGGATTTAGAGAGAATTACTGAAGATAATGGTGGAATCTGGGAGAAAGAGCCTTTTAGTCTTTTTGAAGTTCAAGCTAGTGAGGTATATGATTTTTATGTTATAAAAGATTTAGGAGGAATAAATCTCAAAACACATTTGTGATAATTATATTCTGAATGCTCTGGAGAGTTTGCCAACTGACATACACATATATGGAGATGCTTAGTTTTCGTGTCTTCACGTATACTGTATGTGATGGGTGTTATTACATGCATAATTTAAATAAAGTCAATTATCCCAATCACCCAGCATATATATCTGTGACCAATCTCACTAGTTCTCTTATTGTTTTCCAGCCAACTTCCGGCAGCCTTCTAGAAAGAGGAAATGCATCAGGAGGTGCTCTACTAGCATCCTAGATAAATTTATTGGGACTTGTACATTTTGAGGTGATTTTATTTGGAGGGAGGGGGTTTCGACTGTTCATTTGTACAAGTTTAAGAATGTATAGTTTAGTGTAACATTCTGTATGGTTATCATGCCTGTGGTTGTTGGGATAAGAAAAGAGAGCAATATCCTAACAGTTTTTCCTTAGAATTGTAATTTAAATTCATTACTTTATAGAATTGTAACTTATATTTTACCTTTCAACTTTGCTAGCATTTCATTATTAGTTTGACTACACACGTCTGCAGAACTATATGTAATGGTTGTGGTTGCATTTATATTGTATTGTTTGGATTCACTTGACATACTCAATCTGAAAAGAAAAAAACAAAGTTATGTAACTACAAATTTCTTCTTTAATTTAGGAACTTCTATAAGGTTTCAAACTAAATAGGAACTACTAAAGAATGAATTCTGAGTTGCAAAGGATGGAGATAGTGGTTGTAACGTCTCAAATTTTTTATCCAAAATCTTACTTAAAAATACTTATTGTTTAAAAAAATTACGAGTTTTTTTATTTATTATTTAAGTAAGAATATCTAAACTATTGTTCATTTAAATAATTAGTAAACACTAAATCCTAAAATAATATACATAATAATTTATATCATATTTTTACTATAATTTACAGCGGATAAATAAAAATTATTTTAAATTAAAATAAATTTTTATGAGTTATTAGAATATCACGTTTCTCAAAATACAAATTAAATATTTAATTTTTTTCTTTCTATAAAAAATTGCAATCTCAATAAACTTGATTTAACTATAATTTCTTAATTTAATTTCAAACACTTAATACTTGTATAGTTTTCATTAATTAAAATACAACTTATAATTCTCATTCTCAATATAACACAACTTTTGCTAATATATATGTAAACTCACTCAAAATCTTATCATCTAAAATACTTTTGGTAAAATACCATTATATTTTTGAAAATAAATTGAATAACTAAACATAATATTTATAATTTATATTACTCATTAAATCAAATATATATACGATTATCAAACCATAAGAAACTCATACATATAAGTAGAAATAATCATAAAATTAATCAGCACATATTTTAAAATAATTTTAACATCAAATTAATTTATTTAAAATATTATTTAATTAATAAAATAGTTGATTATGAAATTTGGGATGTTAACGTAGTCAACTGTGAAAGAGAAGACTGTGAAAAATAAGTGTGAAAAAGGTTTTCATATGCTAATAATGTTTTGTTGAGTTAGAAGACTACTTGAATTAAGATGACATTATTAGAAGTATACAATCTTAATGTGCAATTTAGATGGATTGATTGCAGTTCCAAAAAAGATAAAAAACTAAAACCTTATCGAAAAATAGATGTATTTACTATCGGCTAAAAAAGGGAAGTGAACATGTTAAACTAAACAAGTTGGTGCTAAAAAAGAATTGCTAATGGTGATGTGGTAAATATTGTTCCCTTTTCCATGCTATTCTCTTGTCTCCCGTTACTGCAAATGCTTTTCCTTCTAGGCTTCGCCTCTCCAAGCATTGTAATGATGTCTCTCATGGATGGTCTTTCCTTGGGAAGCTTTGCAGTACATAGAAGTGCAATTCGGAGCACAAGAAGCATCTCTTCCTGAACATGTTTGCACTGACCAGCTATGGTGGGATCTAGTGCTTCTAACAAGGCTTTATTGTTTCTCTTCTTTTGTATCCATTTGACTATGTCCACTGATTCTCCAAACGCATGGTCTAAAGGCATTTTGCCTGTTAGCAGCTCCAAAAGTACCACTCCATAACTGTATATGTCAATCTTCTCATCAACCTTCAGAGTGTATCCATATTCTAAAACCAAAAGAAGAAAAATTACATTGATATTAATGTGAGTGTGTTTGCATTTTATATCCTGGAAAATAGTGAATACTAAGTACTAACCTGGTGCAATATAACCATAAGATCCAGCCACCATCGAAACAGTCTCATTCTTTTGAATCATCATCCTTGCCAACCCGAAATCTGCTATCCTGGCCTCCAAATTCGCGTCAAGGAGTATGTTATTAGACTTAATATCCCTATGAATAACCGGTGGATGACAATCATGGTGCAGGTAGTTCAATCCTTGTGCAACTCCAAGAGCAATGTTATACCTTGAGACCCAATCTACAAGTAACCTAGCAGATTGTTCACCATGCAGTGCTGTTCCAAGGTTCCCGTTCGGCATGTACTCGCAAACCATGATCACATCCCTTTCATTGTGAACATACCCCAATAGCCTTACAATGTTCCTATGCCTTAATCTCCCTAGGAGTTCCACTTCCCTTAATACATCATTATTCCCATTTTCTATGTCTACTCTTGATCTCCACAGTTTCTTCACTGCTACTGTTACCTGAGGTTTATGGATTTCAGCTTTGTAAACAATACCATTGCCACCCATGCCTATGATATTTGATTCCTTTATGCAACTCAGTATCTCATTACTTGTGAAACTGATCCTTTGGAATGCTACAAACCTCCAGGGCCAATCTTCACCGCTATGTCTGAACCAATCATGGATGAAATTATTATACAAATACCATCTATTGCATAACCATTTGCCTCCAAAATATACAGCACTAAAAGATAAAATCACTGAAATGCCAGACACAAAACCGATAACAACGTGCTTAATGTGTGAGCTCCTTTTCTGACTTGTCACAGTCAAACTCTGAGAACATGGAGGGAGAATGCCTCCGCAAAGACCCACATTGCCGATAAGATCGTTAGGATTCATCATCAGAGGAATCTCATTTGAGGGTACTGGCCCCTCCAGCTTGTTATAGGACAGATTCATCATTTCCAGAGCTGGTGAGCTGCCAAAGTTTTCAGGTATCCTACCGGTCAGCGAATTGTTGGACAAGTCAAGAACAGATAAGGTTGGCATGTTTGTGATTGATTTTGGGATTCCACCTGTCAAATGATTGTTTCTAAGATTAAGGTTGACTAATCTTTGACAAGAAGCTATACTTTCTGGGATTGTGCCAGTGATATTTGCATTTGAAAGATCAAGCACAGAAAGAGATGGACAGCCCTGGAACTCATCCGGGATAGTTCCTCCAAGGTTGTTGTGAGAGGCAATGAAGGTTTGAAGGGTTGGAATAGAAAGAATTTCTGAAGGCAGAGATGAATCAAGGTGGTTCCAGGATACATCAATGAAGGAAAGTGATGTGGAAGAGGTAACATCAATAGGAATTTTTCCAGTGAGGTTGTTCTTTGCCAACTCAAGCCGTTGAAGGCTAGGGAGATTGCCAAATCCAACAGGAATGGTTCCAGAAATTAGATTGTTCTGAATCCGAACACGCACCAAAGACGAACAGTTCGAAAGTCCACTAGGAATGAGACCGGTGAAGGAATTGTTGAAGAGGATTAGTTTAATGAGATTTCCTTCAGTACACAAACCTGGAGGGATCTCACCGGACAATGAGTTAGAAGAGACATCTAACCACTGCAAAGGTGAATATTTTCCAAGGTTCAGTGGCAAAGGACCTTCTAAATAATTTTTCCATAGCTCAAGAACCTGTAAGTTTTTCAATTCACCAAGCTTCTCTGGTACAAAACCAGTTAGTTTATTGCTCATCAAATTCAAAAGCTGAAGGTTTTCTAATTTAGCAAGTTCTTTTGGAATCTCTCCTGAGATTTGATTGTCAGAGAGGTCTAGAAATGCTAGTGACATAATGTTGCCAAGCTCAGGTGGAATTTTCCCTGTCAAGTTGTTTCGATATAAGTAAACTGTCGTGAGGTTCTTCAACTTACCGAATTCAACTGGAATTTGTCCACTGAGAGTTCCTACAGCCAAATCAAGATATTGAAGATTAGTCATGTTTCCAAACTCTGCAGGGATTTCACCTTCAAACTCATTGTATCCCATAATCAATGTATCTAAAGAACTCAGTTCTCCAAGATATTCTGGAATCTTTCCTGTGAAGTTATTGCCTGATAAGCCTAGAAACTTAAGTTTCTGCAAATTTTTAAAACTCTTTGGAATTGGACTTATAAAGTAGCTCCCTCGAAAATCGAGGCTCTCAAGCAATGTTGAGTTTCCAATATCCTCAGGAAGAAGACCTGAAAATTCATTGCTTGATCCATTGATTGATCTCAACCCTGCAGCTCTTCCAAGACCAGTGGGAAATCTGCCAGTAAAGTAGTTCTGGCTCACATCAAAACTCTTTAGAGATGTGAGGTTAGATAGTGATTTGGGAAGTGTTGAAGCAAAGTTGTTACAACTTATGTTGAAATAAGATAAACTTGAAAGGGATTGAATGTGGTATGTAATAACACCACTTAAGTTCATGTTGTAGAGTTCAAGACTCTCTACAAACCCTTTAGAGTTGCAACTAATTCCAGTCCAGTTACAATAATGGTTCCAACCATCATCCTGCATCGTCGCGTTGCTCGGCTGCTGCCAATCCTTTAAATGATTCATTGGATCAATGATACTAGATTTGATGGAGATAAGAGTTGACAATTCATTGTATGTTGCAATTTGAGCTCCCTCAATAAAAAAGAGAGACACACCAATGTAACAATACAAGAACAACCAATGAGTTTGCATTTTGGTGGCTGTGTTGTTCTCTTCTGACT
Organism: Cicer arietinum; assembly: GCF_000331145.2. Classification (NCBI taxonomy): domain Eukaryota; kingdom Viridiplantae; phylum Streptophyta; class Magnoliopsida; order Fabales; family Fabaceae; genus Cicer; species Cicer arietinum. Next base: position 4,668,263 of record NC_021163.2, read on the forward strand.
TTGTTTGTTCCTCTTAATGTTTTGGCATATTTGATTACAGGGAACAAAGGGAGGGTAAGGAAAGTTATAGGAAGCTATTCTAGAGATAAATTAGTTTATAGTTAAAGATAAATTGGTGATAGATAAATGATGATGAACAAAAAAAGGATAATTATTTATTGGATATAATACGTGGGTACTTGGGATCTGAACTAACTAATCATGTGCAATTGATGACTGTCAATATTTGGACTCATTTGAAATCTCATAGACATCAGAACATGCACAGAATGTGTTTCTGAACTGCTTATGATATTTGATAGAGTCAACCCAAGTAAAAACATTTAACTGGTCGTAATGCTTATTTATTATCAACATAAATAGGGTAGGTTTTAAGATACAATCATGAATCAATATTGTACTCAGAGAACATTCTTACACCTCAACTGAAGATTCAAGATACAATAATACTTCTACTTTTAAGCAAATATTTTATAGTATATTTTGATTGCTTAATAAAAGTCGTTAACACAAAATAGAAGTGCATAATCCACTTTAAAAAATTGTTTGTTTCACTAGTCATTATGAAATTGTGGTTATTAACCACTTATATAAAGCATGCTTTTATATTTGTACTACAAGTAATAATTTAGTCTCTTGCACATTACTTTTTTTTTTCTACTTAGTTCTAAAAAATATCATAATAATAATGGATGTCTGATTATATAAAAATTTATTTATTATTAGTTATATTAAAAATAGCAACTTTTTAATTATTATTTATATTTATATTTTATTTAGAAATTATAGGTTAAATAAAATTCAACATGGGCAACAAGACACAAGCATGAACTTTCTCGAGTGAAGTGTAAAAGAGATATGTAATAAGGGAATGTGTTTTGTGACAATCATTGTCTGTAAATACCAAATCCCATTCTCTATCATAAAGCCAATGAGTGTCATATTGTGGCCACCACATGGGCACATCTGGCACTTTGCAAATATATATATTAGATAAAACATATGTTATACATTATAGTTTTTCCAATCAAAGATTAATAATTGGACCCATACATAAATGATGAAGGGGAAAGGGTTGGAAGCCATGTGAAATGGGCAATTCCCGAAGGGAAAAGGAATGGTACTTGATTCCTCCTCATTATTGGAACTAATTTTACCAAAAGAAAAAGGAAACTGCTTCATGCTAACGACTTTGTGATAAGCTATTTTTATTTTCTATATATTTTGGTATCAATAAAAGGATGAAAGATTAGGTTCCCCACATGGCTGGGTCCACCACCGCTATTCATCATTTCTTCATTGTAGAAAGAATAGACACCGATTCACCATTTAGCATATTGTTCGACCTTTTATTCCTTAAGTTAATAACTAAATATACATTTTAAATATTACTGATTATCAAACTAACCCTTAACAAATATTTAAGTCTATAAGTATTTTCAATTAAGATGTTAATCAAGTCTTTAGTGTATTAGTGTATGTATTCAATCATAAACTCGGGCAATTTGATATATTTATATCAACGAAAGACTTATTTAACCATATATCTTTTATACATTTATTTTTCCATTTTTCTTATTTTCTTTTCTTTTACTTTTTTCATAAACCAAAACAATATCTAATAATAGTGATAAAACTTCAAATAAGTTGTAATTTATTTTAATTAGTTAGTGTCTCATTTGTGTTTGTTGAGGCATCAAATGATATATTTTAAAATTGTTTTTTAAATAAAAAATTATTCATTATCACGGATTATATACACACAATATTTCACATAAAATTTACGTGTTTATCTCTTGAAGTATCAAAGAGAAAAAATTATCAATACCACGATATGATAGTATTTCTACCCAATTCATGTAAACCGTTGTCTTATAATGTATCAAAAAAGACAAATTATCAACACCACAATAAAATATATATATTATATCTCCTCTTAAACTACCTCTATTATAGTTTTTTAAATAATTAATTAATTAAATTTAAGAATAACAAAAACCATTGTTATTGTAGATATATAATTTATTATAATACTAAAAAAGTTAAAATAGATTGAATGAATATCTAATAAATTGTGATAATAATATTGGATTTGATGGTTTTTATTTTAATTGATGAATTGAAGTATATTTTTTAAGATCTTTTAATGGATTATAAATAGATTAATGAATTATTTTATCATCAATTATAATCCAAATTATATCAATCCAATCCATCTATTTTACCATCTCTACACTACAAGAAAAACATCATTTTGTGGCCAACTTTATAAATATTTTGTGGCCGAATAAAACCCTCACAAATTAGTGACCGAAAAAGCCCTCACAAATGTCAAAATTGAAATTGGTCTTTATTTGTGGCTGAAAAAGCCCTCACAAATTTTTAAATATTTAACTGGAATTTGTGGCTGCCTAAGCCCTCACAAAATCACAACATTGTGATTTTGTGAGGGCTTAGAACGCGCACGTGGCATTTGTGGCTGCAAAGGCCGCCACAAAGGAACGCGCACGTGGCATTTGTGGCTGCAAAGGCCGCCACAAAGGAACGCGCACGTGGCATTTGTGGCTGCAAAGGCCGCCACAAAGGAGGCCCAATCCAGCTGGATTTTGTGGCCGCTTAGGCCGTCACAAAGGATTGTACCGTTGGCATTACTGGCGGCAAAGGCCGCCACAAATGGAGGCCCAATTACTGGCGGAAAAGGCCGTCACAAAGCATTTTACCGTTAGAATTACTGGCGGCAAAAGCCGCCACAAATGGCATTATAGCCGTTGGCTTTTCTGGCCGCCCAGGCCGCCACAAATATCAATATATCCGTTGGCATTGTGGCTGCTTTAGCCGCCACAAATGCTCAACCTGAATCTATATATATTTTTCTCCCCTCCTCCTTCATTTTTTCACATCCAACTTCTCTCTACAACCTCATTCTAACCATTCTCTCCTCCTTCTCTCTACACAAAATTACTCTTAAGCTTCATTTAAATTTGGTAAGTATAATTATATTATATATGTAGTTTTATAATTTTATTTTTTAATTTGATATAACTAATTAATGTTATTGATTTTTATTTTTACAGTGCTTGTTAATTATTTCGAAGACTTGCAAGCATATCGTACGTGAGTGAAAGCTTGAAGTCAGACGCTACTCGGCATCAAGTTAGTATTTTATATATTTTAAATTTAGATTAGTAAATATATATATTATTTTTAAAATATAGATTAGTAATATTTATATTTAGATTAGTTTTATAAATTTATTTTTAAAAAAATAGAAATGATGTTGTTTACATATTAATATATGATAAATTAAAGTTTCAAACCACGGTTAAAATATATTAGTTTTAATATAATTATTATTTAAAAAAACATTATTAAAATTGATGATATTATTATTTTTTGTTATAAATAAGTCTTGATTATTAGTCTTGATTTTTAAAAAAACATCATTTAAAATTTTATATAGGTTTATATATATTTATTGTATTGATATATATAATTTATTGTATTGATATATATATTATATTGATAATAATATATTATATATTATTGTATTGTATTGATAATAATATATTATATTGTATTGATATATATATATAATTTTATTTCGGTTTATATATATTTATTGTATTGGTAATAATATATTATATTGTGTGCAGATGCATGCTCCCCTAATTGACATATAAATATGTCAAAATTTATATATAATGCTTTTGAAAAATAAAGCAATTAATATATAAAACATCGATATATATATAAATATATATGCACATAATTTATATATTTATTTAATTTTTAGAATAAACATATACATATATATATACACACACACACACACACACACACAGATATATATATATATATATATATATATATATATGGATTTATACCGTAGTTGGATGTACGATAGGAATTTTCCTGGAAGAAAGGGTCTTAAACAACGTTTTGCTAACAAGGTTGAAGACTTTCTGAATTTTGCGAGAGTGCAACAAATTGTCCAAGATGAAGGGGGAATGAGATGTCCATGTTGTTTATGTCGATGTAGACGGTTTAAAAGTGAAGATGAAATAAGAGTGCATTTGTATGCAGATGGATTTATGCCTAACTACTGGATTTGGACTAATCATGGAGAAGAGTCTCCAGCGGCGCCTAATACTAGTACATCTATGGAGAATTATAACACAGGTCCTTCAAGTAGTACTACCATGTTAGGTATAGATTATTATAACTATCAACACTTTGAGGCGATGAATGATATGATCTCGGATGCTGTTGGGGTTAATTTGTCATTCAATGAAGATCAATATGACGATACCGATGGACTTCCCAATGAAGAAGCTCAGAGATTTTATGGTCTTTTGAAAGAGACAAATAAACCGTTGTTTGAAGGTTCTTCAAACTCAAAGTTATCAATGTGTATTAGACTATTAGGTCTAAAGTCTCAATTTCATGTTCCTGATTTAGCTTTGGATTTCATGACTAAAATGATGCTAGATGCAACACCTGTTAGAGATGGTTTGCCGCAAAGTTATTATGATGCGAAACGGTTAGTGTCAAAGTTAGGATTAGGTGTCAAGAGGATTGATTGTTGTGTTAAAGGTTGCATGTTGTATTATGACAATGAATTTGGTATGAATGATGCTAACTTAGTTGAATGCAAATTTTGTCAACAACCAAGGTATCACCAAAGGAATAACTCTAGGGTAAGTAGGGGAAAATCAATTCCAAGGAAAGCAATGTTTTACCTACCTATTGTATCAAGATTGCAGAGATTGTTTGCATCAATACAAACTGCAGGAAATATGACGTGGCATTATGAGAATAGAAGAAATTCAAGCGAGTTGCGACATCCGTCTGATGGTCAGGCATGGAAACACTTTGATCAAATGCATCCTGATTTTGCGTCAGATCCACGCAATGTAAGACTTGGATTATCCTCAGATGGATTTACGTCGTACATACAAGCATCGTCTACTCCTTATTCTTGTTGGCCGGTTATTGTTACTCCTTACAATCTTCCTCCTAATATGTGTATGTCTAAACCTTATATGTTCTTAGCTGCTGTGATACCAGGTCCTTCTAATCCTACAACTGGTATTGATATTTTTTTACAACCTTTGATTGACGATTTGAAGAGGTTGTGGAATGGTGTCTTGACATATGATATTGCTCGGAGAGAAAATTTTATGATGAGAGCTGCATTGATGTGGACCATTAATGATTTCCCCGCTTATGGGATGTTGTCAGGATGGGGCACCCATGGTAAATTAGCTTGTCCTATTTGTATGGAAGATACAAAAGCATTTACTTTAAAATTTGGCGGGAAAGCATCGTGGTTTGACTCGCATCGTAGGTTTTTACCTGCTGATCATGCATTTAGAAGGAACAAAGCTGCATTTATGAAGGGCTATGCAGAAAGTCTAGGACCACCGCTTAAGTTGACATCAGAACAAGTTTGGAATAAAGTAAAAGATATGCCAAAGGTACATGTTGTTAATGGTGTGGCCTGTAAACCACAAGGTTATGGACAATGGCACAATTGGACAAAAAGATGTATTTTTTGGGATCTACCGTATTGGAAAGATAATCTTTTGAGACATAATCTCGATGTAATGCATATTGAGAAAAATTTCTTTGACAACATATTTAATACTGTGATGAATGTGAAAGGAAAAACAAAAGATAATGACAAAGCCAGAAAAGACATAGGTATATATTGCAGACGACCAGATTTGTTGTTGGTGGAACAAAACGGCAAGACCCTAAAACCTCGTGCGAATTACACTTTATCTACTGATGAAGCCAAATCTGTTTATCGTTGGATCAAAGAGCTGAAGACGCCTGACGGTTATTGTTCTAATTTGGCAAGATGTGCTGATGTGGAAAATGGGAGGATGCATGGGATGAAAAGTCATGATTGTCATATATTTTTAGAGTGTTTACTTCCTATTGCCTTTAGTGCTTTACCGACACATGTATTGAACCCACTTATTGAAGTGAGTCAATATTTCAAGAATTTGTGTTCTTCAACACTCTATGATAAAGATCTCATCAAGATGGAAAATGACATTCCGATCATTCTATGTAAGTTGGAGAAAGTATTTCCTCCTGGGTTTTTTGATTCCATGGAGCATCTCTCAGTGCATCTTGCAAGTGAAGCTAGGCTTGGTGGACCAGTTCAGTATAGATGGATGTATCCATTTGAAAGGTGATATATATATACATATACTTGATTTTCAATATACTTCAACTTATATATACATGGAGCTTATTGTACATCTCTTTGTATATTATAGGTTCATGGGTTATTCAAAACGGTCGGTGAAAAACAAAGCTAGAGTTGAGGGCTCAATTTGTTCATCTTACCTTCACCGTGAAACAACACACTTTTGTTCTCATTATTTCAACAACGAAACGTTGTCACCAGTTAACGGAAGAAACGCTACTGATAGTGTTATACGTCATCCACATGCTTTATCAGTTTTTTGCTTGTCTGGTCATCATGCTGGTAGGGATTTTCCGATTTTCTGGCCAAGCGACAAAGTATTTAATGCGGCACATGTTCACGTTTTGATTAACTGCACCGAAGTTAAACCATACATTGAGTACGTTTCAAATTTCTCTTCATATTAATTATATTTAATTATATGATTAAATTGATATTCACCATATATATGGTCATCGATCAGGGCATTTTTAAATACGGGACAATCATCTGATGATATACATTCAAATTTCCCATTATGGTTTCAACAACAAGTGCATCTCGAAGAACAAACTCCTATCAACATCCACTTAAGGCACTTATCTATGGGCCCGAGTAGAAGTTTCAAAGAATGGCACACCTATTACGTCAATGGATACAAATTTCACACTGAATCTTGGACTGAAGGAAAAGAAACAATTAATAGTGGAGTTTGTATGAAAAGTGTCTCTGATAGTGGTGTAGTAGAAGATTTCTATGGCATAATTGAGCATATTTACGAAATTGACTACACGTTCCTAGATTATGCGAAAAAAGTGGTGTTGTTTTACTGTAAGTGGTTTGATCCATCTAGCAGAGGAACTAAAATAAATTTGATATCCAATACTGTAGACATTCGTATGAGCAAAAAATATCCACGGTTTGATCCATTTGCCCTGGCCCATAATGTAAGACAAGTCTATTATGTTCCTTATCCATCAACTGTCAGAAGCAAACAAGGTTGGTGTGCTGCAATCAAAACAAGACCAACGAGTGGAATCGAAGAAGTTGAAGCAGGTCAAAATGAAGAAGTTGCATTTCAAATGGATGAAATGTCAAATTTGGATCATGTGATTGGAGATGAGACTATTAGTCAACTTTGTCATGAGTCACACATTGGAGAAGAAGTTGATGAACAAGAAATAGATGAATTAGAGAATGATGAAGGCAATGACTTAATTCACTCATCAAATGACGACGACGATGATGACGAAGACGAAGACGAAGACAATTAATTAATTATATATATATGTGTGTTTCTATATCTATAATATTATATATTGTAATTGAAATGAACGACACCTTATATATATATTTTTATATTTTATATATATTTCTTTATTTATGTCAGTGTTATAATTTATTTATGTATATTTCATTATTAATTAATCTTATGTTAATTGTATACACACATATATTATATTATATATATGTATGGATATGGATATATATATATATAGACATGGCTTCAGTGTCGGGAGTAGGAGGATCAGGAGGTTCGGATGGATCGGGAGGAACAGGAACGGCGGCAATACGAGGAATATCCAAAACATCACGTGGTAAGAAAAAAGTTGCTAAACGTGTTGTTAATGACCCATCTCTCATGCCGATGCCGTCCATTGGTACTAGTGGTGGAGCTATTCCTCTATATCCGGAGGTCCCAGTAGAGCCTTATACCTTAGACGAAATAATGGATCCCGGATGTGTTGATTGCTACAACCGCATTGTCATCATTCCAGAAGGAGATGGGTATGTAAACTATGATTGATTAAATATTTCATTATTATTGCAATGTAAATACATTATTAATTTTATTAATTTATTTTTATATTTAATTTGCATATAAACTTTGAAGATATCTTCCTTTTAAATCATCTGCAAAGGCAATTGCTGAAGTCATACAAGAGAAATATAAAAAACCATGGTTGTCTTGGGGTGAGATAAAAGAGGATAAGACACCTCAAATTAGGGAAGTTGATCAGTTTTTACATTGTTTCAAAGTAAGTCATTAGATTAATTTATTTAATTACTATTTATTTATACATTTGATTAATTTACTGAATTACTAATTATATTTTTAATATTTTTTAAATTTCAACAAACAACAGACCAAATGCACTTGGAAAAGAGAGCATGATGCCGCAGTTTTGGCTTCATTTGACCATCGCTTTTCAAAGCGTCTCTCATCTATGTTGGCTTACGCACGTAATAAGGGGGAGGAAAAACGGCCTAATTGGATTGGTGAAAATGTTTGGACTGCTTTGTGGAGGAAATGGAACACAGATGCTTACAAACAGAAGAGAGAAAAAGCAAAGACTAATAGAGCATCTGAGAGGGGTACCAGTACTCATAAGGGAGGTTCCATGTCTGCTGGAGAAATTAAATATTATATGGTAATTTATTATTATTTATAATATATATCTATTAATTTATATTCAATTAATCATCACATTTCACCAACTTATAAACTTGACATTAATTTAATATTTTAGGAAAAGCAACTTGGAAGGGAGGTCACTCAGGCTGAGATACATCGCTATCTTCATGTTAATCCTGAAACAAATGAGTATACTGATGAATTATCAAAAAATATTCAGGTAATTATTATATATTAATTGTTATATATTAATTAGACCTATAAATTATTATATATTAATTATTAACTATTTTATTTTTTTATTTTTAATATAGGAACAACTTCAACAAATCATGAAAGAATGGGATGATCATCAAGCTACTCTTCCTCCTGCTCAGCGAGCTGGTCCAGTGCAGCGGAAACAATATGAGACCGCAAGTTTTATGCACATCAGTGGTGGCAAGTACAAAGGGCGTGTGCTGGGTGCCGGTAGTTTATCATCAACCTTTAAGAAAGGTCCAACCGGCTATATTCAGACTGAGACGTCTTCTTCTTATGCTAGTACGGATCGATCTCATCGTCCGTCGATAGATAATGATCTTGACCAGTTAAAGAAGCAATGGGCAAGTGAGCAAGAAGAAAAGACACAACAGCTGATACAAGCCGCAATTGATAAATTGAATGAGGAGTGGAAACAAAAGTTTCAAGAGCAGCAGCAGCAGTTTCAGCAGCAACAACAACAATTTCAACAACAACAATTTTCATTTCCTCCTGTGTTTCATCAGCAGTTCCCGCCTCGGCCTCAATACTTGCCTCAACAACCACTATTCCAGCAGCAACAAAATTACTCTCAATACTCCCAGCAGCAGCAACCGCCTCCAAATTTCCAACAGCAACACCAGGATCCTCCGAACTCTGCCTTCCAGCAAGTACAGCAGCAGCCGCCAATGTTTCAACAACAACAATATTTTCATAATTATCCGTATGTTCCGTCCTCTTCACATCAAATTCCTCAACCTCAACCAGATCATCAAACTGCATACCGACCAACTATGCCAACAGCTGGGTTGATCAGACCAGATTTAAATCAACCTCAACCAGCTAGGGCTCCTCATTCGACTAGTGGTGGTGCCATTGAAGATGAAATTCAATTTCAAACCATGATGTCTCCTCCAACACAAATTCATAATACTTTTGAGGGACTTCTTTCGTCGGGCATGGCAGGAAATAATGATGGTGTGAGTGGAGCTGATCAGAGGAATTATTATGAGGATTGATGTCATCTGAATAATTTCATAATTTATTTTTGGGTTGTATGAACACATATTAATTATGTTGTCTTAGTTAATTATTGTGTGTTTAATTTTGCGTTTGTAAGACATTATTTATAAATTTTGGGTATGTAAGACATTATTTGTTAATTTTGGAATGCATGTTTTATTTGATTTTGTGGTAATTAATTTAATTATTATTAATATTATATTTTTATATATAATATTTATTTTTATTTTAATATTTAATTTTATTTAAATTTTAATTTAATTTTAATTTTAATTTTTTTTATTTGTAATTTAAATTAATCTTTAATTATAATTATAATTTAAATATTTTATTTTAAATTTAATTTTAATTTTTAATTATATTCAGATTAGTTTATTATATATTAAATTTATTTTATAATGATATTATATTTTAAATTTAATTATATTTTAAATTTAATTATAATTTTAATTTAATTACAATTTAAATATAAATTTTAAATTTATATTAATTTATTATATATAAAATTATAATACAGAATTAATTTTGAATTTAAAAAAATTAATTTTTTAATATACGTAATACTTTGTGGCGGCCTAAGCCCTCACAAAATGTTTTTTTTAAACGGGATGTCATTTGTGGCGGCCTAAGCCGTCACAAAATACTTTAAACGGGATGTCATTTGTGGCGGCCTAAGCCGTCACAAAGGAGAGAGTTTGTGGCGGCCTGGGCCCTCACAAACGTTGATTTCAGAATCAGTCTGTCCTTTGTGGCGGCCTAAGCCCTCACAACCTCACAAACAGCTGTCTTTTGTGGCTGCAAAAGCCCTCACAAATGTCAATCTGTTTCTAGCACTTTGTGGCTGCAAAAGCCCTCACAAAATTTTGTGACCAGCTTCTTTGTGGCTGCCAAAAACCCTCACAAATGTCACATTTGTGGCTGATTATAGCCATTTGTGAGGGTAAAAGCCTTCACAAATGGCTTGTTTTCTTGTAGTGCTAATTATTATAAATCAATGATCCACAAGTTAGTGATCCACAACCACTAAAAAAAATTGGAAAAGTAGAATATACTAATGTTTATAATACTCTAGAACTGAAATTCCCAATATCCTTTAATGGAGATTTTGCTTATTTTTTAGGTTTTTCTCTTTTTATTTCCTGTTTTATAGTTAGGTTTACGCCTCTCATACTTTGGTTATTTTTCTTTTATTTTAATTTACTTTAACTTATAAAAAATAAAAAATTTACCTTAAAATTTTTTAAACTTTTAAAAGAAAACTTCCAATACAATACTTTTAGATTTTTTTTAAGACAATAAACTTTATTAAACCATGTCAAAAGCCAATAATTTTTTTAAAGGGGTGTTGAACCAAACAAAATTGGGCCTTTGTGGAGTAAGCCTAGCCAATTCGTGTGCTACCTTATTCTTACTCCTCCCAACAAAATTGATATGGAGTAGAATTTGAATCCTCCAAATAAGTAAATTGTAGGGTTAGTCGTAAATATTTTAGAATTATATTTTAATTTTTAAAATTAAACTCTTAATAAATAGAAAGTGTAATTTTGATAATTAAAAAAAGATAAAATAAAGTTTAATTTTTATAAAATTTTATTTTTAATTATTATAAAAAAATTGTCATTTTTTTAATCTATAATAATTTTTATATTTGTTTTTAGTCTCTATTTTAAAAAGTTTATTGTCAAAATATGATACTTACTTCTTAAAAAAGTCCATATAAAATCAAAATAGAGATTAAACAAAAATTAAATATTAAACTTAAATTTTTTTAATTTTGTAAAGATTAAACACATTTAACTAAAAAGATAAAAATAAAAAATATTAAAATGTACGGGGCCACCATCACCACTTTGGTAAAATGTAAAGTGTAAATATTAAGAATTGTAATTTTAGTAAACTCGTGATTTGTTATGATATATTCACAATAATTTATCTACAACATCGCACTTTACTTTCTAATCAAATTCATATTTTTGTAAGCAAATTATAATATAGACAACATCTACTATAAATCTTTAGAAAGAAATTTATAACTCTAATCATCACAAATTGTCGAATTTTAAAAATGGATGTTAATGATTAGTTTCATTTATATAATTGATATAATGATTTAAATGATATTGATTTGATAAATATAAGAAAAAATAAATATGTATATCTTAATTAACATTAATTAAAATCATCATCTTATCAATAAAGATAATTACTATTTTTGAAAACTATCATCTATTATCGTTAAAATTTTGTTTAAATATGTTTTTAGTCTTTGCAATTATGAGTAGTTTTAATTTTAATCGCTACAAATTATTATTATTTATTTATATTCTTGCAATTTCATAAAAGTTTTTTTAAAAGTTCTTATTAAATTTTTAAATAAAAAATATTGAGGTGTTTCACAAGCTGACCATATCATTGACGATGACTAGCAATTTTTGAAATTTTTAAATTTAAAAATGATTTCATAAATTTATTTAAAATTTAATTAAAAAATCTAAAACTAATGATATAATATGTAAATCAATTAAATAATAACAAAAATCCAACTATATTGATCTTCAACCTGAATTTATTGTTCCTCATCATAAATTTTCAGATATGAAATTTAGAGGGTAATGAGAAGAAGGGGCTTAGCAACGAGAAACTACTCCTAGAGGCTAGAGGTGATAGCAATCTCAGTCCTGTAACACTCAGTAAAGGCAACATACACTCATTTCCACAGCACCTATCTATCCTTAACTAAATTTCAAACGAACATAGAGAAGGGCATAAGAGAAACAAAAATGTGATGTGTGAAAGAATAAAAAGTGAAGAAACGAAAATAGATATGCTGGGTTATATTTAATTAAATATTAAAAAATGTCTAATAATAAAGACTTTTTTGAAATTGTAAAGGCATAAATAAATAATAATAATAATAATTTATTAAAATTTGGATGGTTTTGAAGTTTTGACATCAGAGTGGAAGAGTGCGTGGGTTTATCCCGTAAGCCTCGCTACACACGATCACAATTCAGAAAGACAGAGAGAGAGAGAGAGAGAGAGAGATAGGTTCCATTCTACGTTCAGTTCAGGAACTAACTACTGTGAAATTTCAAAACCCTTTCAATCCAATTTTCTGAAACTTAACTTACAATGCAACAATGCTTATTATGGTTCATAACAATTTTCATACTGTCAGTAAATTCGAAATGTGGTTTTGGATCTGAATCAAAGAGAACCGACGTGGCATACGCGAGTCTCTTATACGGAGATGAATTTTTGTTAGGCGTTAGGGTTCTTGGCAAATCCATTCGTGACACTCGATCCAATAAGGATATGGTTGTTTTAGTTTCAGATGGTGTCTCTGATTACGCCAATAACCTCCTCGAGGTTCCATATTTCATTCTTTTTTATTTTTTATTTTTTCCTCAGCATTATTAATTAACCTTCGCTACTTAATTAATTTTGGTTATTAAGGTTTATGAATTTATTTATCTAAGTGTAGGCTGATGGGTGGATAGTTGAGAAAATTAGTTTATTGGAAAATCCTAATCAAGTGCGTCCAAAGAGATTTTGGGGTGTTTATACCAAGCTCAAAATATTTAACATGACTGATTACAAGAAAGGTACTTTTTTTTGTTTCTTGTTATACAAGTTATGTTATGAAGAACACAGTCACTCATAAAATTTTAATTTAGGTTGTTGATTTTTAAATGGGAATGTAACTTCTTGAATTTACAGTTTGATTTATTAATTGGATATCGATGATTGTATACATGCAGTTGTATACCTTGATGCCGACACTATTGTGGTTAGAAATATTGAAGAGCTTTTTAAGTGCGGGAAATTCTGTGCTAACTTGAAGCATTCTGAGAGGTTAAATTCAGGAGTCATGGTGGTGCAACCATCTACGACCCTTTTTAATGACATGCTGAGCAAAGTCAAAACTCTGCCATCTTACACTGGAGGTACCGTGATTTTTGCATACTACTATTGGGGGATGTTGTTTTTCATTTATACAAATATGAATTTCCTTTATTTTAACCTGATTGATTTGAGAACAATTGGCTATTTTCCTGCTTTCACAGGGGATCAGGGGTTCCTCAATTCATATTACTCTGGATTTCCCAATGCACATGTTTTTGAGCCTGATTTGAGTCCGGATATATTGGATTCTAGACCAGTTCCTGAAATGGAGCGACTTTCTACGCTTTATAATGCAGATGTTGGTCTTTACATGCTGGCTAACAAGGTACTGGAATATAGGTAATAAGAGAATGGTTCTTTCCTTTTAAGTAACTACTAGGGGCAATCCTTGATTGATACATCCCCCTTCTGTTTCTTCTCTTTTGAACTTATGCCTGATCTTCTTATTTGAGTCTTGAGTTGATGGATGCCTGTTAAATCAAGTTGCCTTATTATATTGTCTGACTTGTGTGTAGGAGTCCTGCATTTTTGCTTTCTTGACGTTTAACTAACTAATGTTACAGTTATGATGGGACCGGTTTAACAACTAAAGCCTTTTGTATAGGTTAAAGAAAGAAAAATAAATATTTTTCGACAATGACTAGGGGAGAAACTGCCACCACCAAAATGATAAGGATATTCATTTGTGTTCAGATGGTTTTATTTTGTTTTGGTTAGCTTATGGTAGAAACTGGAGTAAGGGCTGAAGCAGCTATTTACCAGATATGGCATTATGGCGATGTTAATTATGATAAGGCCTAAACGAATTCTTTAGTGCTGGTATGGGATTCAAATTTTACTGCTGGCAACGTGACAATTATAACAGTTAGAATCAGCACATTTTTATCTGGCAATATAGATTGGGAAAGGTGTCGTGCAGAACAATTTTTTCTCAACATTTTCATCTTGCTTTATTTCATGCTAGAAACTTTCGCTTTAGCATACATGGTTAGAAACCTTTGCCAACTGGTTCAAAACGTTTTTTCTGACTTTTAGAGCGGTGAGAGATAGATGAACAATTGAACATGATTTCAATAAGAATTGAGAAACTCTGAATCTATCTCTTTTTGTCATAGCCTGAGTTAGCTGCAATAAGATTTCATAGTTCATACACTCTTTATACATACTAAACATATGCATTTAATATTCCGGAGTGTTCCAGTTCAATTGTTTAATATGTATGCTGACTTATCCACAGTGGATGGTAGATGAGAGCGAACTCCGTGTGATTCATTATACGCTAGGCCCTCTTAAGCCTTGGGACTGGTGGACATCATGGCTTTTGAAACCTGTTGATGTTTGGCAGGTATTTGAGCAACTTATTGTCCTATTTTTGAAATATCTCAGAAGAATTTGTGTTGTGCAAATTTTATAGAAGTCTATACTGTTTAAGTACTCATGTCAACAAGTTGATGTTTTTGACAAAGAATTAAGACAAGTTGATGTTTTTGACAAAGAATTAAGTCAAGTTGATGTTTATGACAAAGTATTGTAGCTTGACTTTATTTGTTTCTTATGTTGTTGGTGCTGTAGAATGTAAGGGACCAGTTGCCGGAATCCCTTCCTGGAACCAGAGGGGGCCAAAATCCTAATGATGATTTTCTCGTGAAGTTTCTTTTTCTGCTACCACTTTCTGCTGTACTCTTCTGCTGTTATCGCTCATCTCTAAAGGTCAGCTACCGTGGGCTAATATTATTCTAAAAGAATTAAGAATTCACATAAGTCTCATAATATTGTATTTTCTGTAGAATCAAGGGTACTTTGGTTCCTGTTGTAGGAGCTCACTGTGTGATCATGTCAGACACCTTTATTATAGGGTTAAATCAGGTGGTCCACTTTCTTATACTGGCATTTCTACTTCTACAATCAGTTCCACCCATCAGGTCAGTTTTTGATTCTTTAACTTCTAGTTTTGGGATTTGAATTCTCTTATGTGAGGCTTGCACAACCAGTTCATTTGACAAAGGAGATGGACACAATCCTCAACATAGAGTGGCACCCAAAATTCCTAAACTCAACACTGTATATCGTTTTCATCATATAACTGAGTCATGCAATGGCCTCACATCAGAGAATGCAGTTCCTGTGGTTGGTTGTGTATACCACACATGCTTATAGATTTTTAATATGCTAAAAGTATTCTTTATGATATCAAACAGCTCTTAAATGGTACTCAGTACAAGGTGCCTACATGTTTGGGTGGTGTTTCTGTTTGTGTCTGTTTTATGGCTGCAGTGGTGTCTCTTGGACTAACTCTTGTGATAGTACCACGGCAAGTGACTCCATGGACTGGTTTGCTTTTGTTCTATGAATGGGCTTTCATAATCTTCTTTATATTATTTGGAGGTTATCTCAATTTGATTTATCATTGGGGAAGAATCACGGCATCACGAACTTCTTCCTCATTGTCTCAACCTGAATCTTCTGATGACGATTCAGGAAAACGTATGTTCCCTAGAAGTAGAGTTTATTTTAGGCGATGTGTTTTTCATTTAACTGTATCCTCAAGATACTTTTTTTTTATTCATTAATTTTATGTCATCTGTTTTCACAGGCCACCAGCGTCAGATATCATCTTGTGATGCTGCTACATGGTTCTATGGATTAGGGATGGCCTTCTTGGCCATTATTGCTCCATCTTTACCTTGCCTTTTTGGAATAACCGCTTTGTTTCTACGGTAATTTTCATTAAGAGTTATTAGTGTAGATATCATATTGAAACATGCACAGCTGGCATCACAATTTGTCTTCTTAAAGACTTCATATTTATTTTAGGTAAAATTTCAGTTTTCATCTTTTTGGTTTAGAAATAACTCCCAATTTCCAGTATGTTTTTGTTATCATTGGCTTTAGTCAATTATTGAATTTCAAATATATAAAAGCTATGATCCCTGGTAAGCCTTTATTATTTTTTGTGTTGTAATCACATGCATCTGATGAGAAATGGGATCTGGAACCACATTCAGCTGCAAACAGTTAGGGCTTTCATAGCTTTGCTTTTGTATCTTTTAAGGGAGAAGGAGGAAATAGTAAAGGAAATACCGAACAGAGAGTATGTATTTCTGGAAAGAGCAACATAATTGTATCAGGAGGTTTTTTCTGCCTGTCTTCTACTGTAGTTTTTTGTTGTTCACTTACAGCGCATGGAAAACAGGTGCTAATTCTGCGTGAAATGGAAATGGAATAGAACATGTCTAAATAATCTTATGTTGATTTTTATGCATTCAGCTTGAAGTTGGTTTAATTATATTTCTTTTTGTAGTTATGATCTAATGATTATGATTTACTCCTCCATCTGACATTAAACACTCACATGGGAGGCCACATATGCTTGCATGCTCATATAAGCTTCAAATCTTCTATTCAAATTTACAGTTATGATTTCGTTTTATTTCAAACAGGTTAGGTTTGATGATTGTTGGGAGCATAATTTTAACATCCTTCATGACATACGCCTCTGAACATCTAGCTATGCGATCATTTCTAAAAGGCCTTGGAGAGAGGGATGTTGCACGCAATGGGAACTTCTGTTTCTCATGCTGATTTTTTGCTTTTCTTTTTCAATTGGTGTTAACTATGATACATTATTGTTCTATTTACATTTATTTTCACTAAAATATGCATCATTGATCCATTTAAGTATTCGGTTAAGGTTTCATACACAACCCTTGTATTTGATCCGGGCTTTGACTGGATAAGCAATGATTGACGACCAACAAAGCATGATATCAGGATGAAGAAAACTTCAGTCAATATTTAATTCATCTAACTTATCTCTTATTTAGAGACTTGGAGGTGGTTGTTACTGTATTCAACTAACATGTAGCATTAATTTAGTGGCAAATGTAATATTATTATTTTTGGCTAGCACCCATATTGTAATTTTGAGTTTACATTACGACATTATTATTAGTTTTGATGATATTTGATGATAATGAGTAAATACTCAATTTTGTCTCTAACTTTGTTGATTTGTATCAACTTAGTCATAATTCCAAAATAGTCCATGATTTCTTTTACTGTTAATCAAGTTAGCTCATCCGTTAATTTCAGTTAAATAACATTGTTAAAGACGGGTGAGTTTGCACGTTAGTTGTTACATAATCAAATCTTGTTAATTTATTTGACATTGTTTAAATTTGAAAAATTGTCGTGTATATTAGCTAATGGACAATAATATTGAGACTAAATTGCAATAAATTATACTTTTATACAACACATTATTGAGAAGTCTTCTTCTCTAATTTTCTTGCCTTCCTCCATTGATGTCTTTTTTCATCTCTGTTCATTTTCTATAAATTATACTATATTTGTAAAAACAATATGATAGGATAAGTGGTGGCTCTCAATTTACTTCAACTATGAAAGGGTAATGTACTATAAGTAATTTATGGTTTAATGAATCATGTATTTATGGTTTAATGAATCATGTATCGAAGAAAATTGTAATAAGGATTTCAAGGATAAATACAAATTCATATCAGTCATTCTTTGGTTGTCCTTTTAATTACTTGAGTTGTTCTATTTATGTTTTGTTTGAGGGTTTTTACTCAAAAAAATTTAAATTAATTTGTGTTGATTCTTTCATTATTATAGTTTCTACCATTTGTTTTAGTATCTTTTTTCATTTACGATTTGAGTTATTGTATTTTAGAAAGACAATCGTTCATATCTTCTATGGTGTGATGAAACATCTAATTTATTTGTTCTTAAAAGTGTTGGTGTTGCTGAAAATAGAAATCAAATATTGAAAAATGAGGATTAACTTATGATCAAAATTGATTGATTGATAACAGCACAAAAACAATAACCAAAAGTTATGAAAGAATACAATGAGCTTCTATTGAAGCTTATGGAGAAAGTTGAAGTGGTAAAGTGTGCACCATGGTTTAAACTTAAAAGCCAATTTTTTTTTACAAAATATTAAACATTACTTGAAATTTACATTCATAACTGAGAAATTTAGATAAAACTTCGAACTTCATATATAGTCTAATATCTCCAAATATTTTTATTAAAGGCTTTGGGTTTAGGTACCTTTGTTTTCTATTTTTATATATCCATCATATCCAATCCATATATCTTGGACAATATAAAATTGAAAGCGATATAAAGTTCATCTTTTGTCATTTCCTTTCTTTTCAACTTTGCTTTTTTCAACAAAGAAAGCTGATTGGTATCTTTCAGTATACTTTTTTTCCTTTTGGCCCATGTCTTTTGTATTTTATGCGGTATGAGACTGAGAGTTACCATTTTTTGTGTTAAAAAACGTGATAAAATGTCTTTTTATGCGCTAAGAATTTCTTGGCACCCTATAGAAAATAAAATGAAGCAAAAGTCTATGCTTGGCAAAAATAGGTAGTATCCAAGGAAAAATAACATTTTGCTTACTTGGTAGAAATATGACGACCAGTATTCACTGCAATCAGTAATTCATAGTTATTAACGGAAAAGAGAAATGTATAAGACTCTTTTAATGCCTTTTTTTGTCTTTTTTATAATATTTTTTTTTATTTTATATTAATTTTCTTTTACTAACATATTTCTAATTATAATACAGTTTTTTTTACAATCTTTAATAAATATTATAATAAAAACATACATTAATCCTTTTTCTTTAAAAATAAATAGTAAAATAATTTAAATTTCCAATAAATTTAATATTACAACTAAATTTTTAACTGTAGTAATTTAATCTGCAAGGTCTTATTATATATAGAGCCGACTAAGGCAGTAATTAATATTGTTAGTGCAGTCAATGATCTAAATGGCTTAATAAAAATTGAAAGAATCACATCGTGACTTTCAACAAATTGAAAACTTGAATCTCTTCTGTCTAATCTTTTGTAAATCACTAAATATTGTGATTTTTAGTTATATCAAATTTATTTTCAAATATCACGTAAACAAATGGATGTAATTATTGATCTCTTTTAGAATAATGAGAATTTAATTAACTATCACTCTATATAAAGATTATGAACTCCAATATATATCACATTCTTCGTCTAAAGAATGTTTAGTGTATAAAGAGTTTAAGTTGAGAAATAACTACAAACCAACAATTTCATCTCTTTTTTCAAGATGTTCCGAGAATATTTAAGATTGTCGTCGAAAGACTATCAACACATTTTTTATTTTAAATTGAAAAAAGATAAATTATTATTAATAACGATGATACTAATAATCATTTTACGATTATCTCTCACGGTATTCCAACCATGTTTTTAATGTTCATATACATGCTCATAAGTTTATTTAATTTTTGCACTATATTATATTTATTTTGAAATGAATTAGTAAATTAATTGCAAATAAACTTCTTATGTATGCATCCATTACAAGCATGGCAATTCAAGCTTTTAATCACTAAAAATTTCTTATGTTTGCCACTTGAAGTCAAAACAAAATAATGGAAAATATCAAAAGGTTAGAAAAACAGTCATTGATCACAATGTTGGAAGCTGAAATTGCCATTATATTCTTGTGGATTTTTATTCGTACAGAGTCTCACTTATAATTACAAAACTTGTTTGTAAAGTGATAAATATCTTTTTTTCTTTTCCAAATAGATGATCTCCCTTTATAATAATTAAACTCTTATCCCAAATTAGGATTTTATATTATATCTAATCCAATCCTTTTTTATCAAACTGCCCCAAATTTAAAAAATTGGTTTTTAAAGTGAGATATAAATTTGATTTCTATTTAATGTAAAACTTCAATTTATTCAATAATTTAGTGTTGATTAAATTCTCCTTGTTCGAATCAAACAAATTAATCGTCATGATGTCTGTCTTTATTTCCCTTGGATGACTCATAAACCAATAAAAGTTAGTTTATTGACTAGTCAGGTTATTATTAATATTTGTTGGTGCACATCACTTTCCACCAGGTGGGACACTTGGACTCTAACCCAAATTTAATTAGCCTTAATTTTAGTAATTAATGAATTAGATAATGGACAAATGGATGGTAGAACCGATCATGGAATTATCATGCTTATCCTCAATTAAAGTGTTGCAGATAACAACTACTAAGCTATTGGAGAGAACTACAGATCTATGTCCTTAATTTGGCTTTTATGCTTCAAAATTATCACCTTTCCTAATTAACATTTCCCCGCCACAATCAAACTTAGTCAAGTAATATAATGGTCACTCACGAGTAAAAAGAATCATTAGGAAACTAATTAAAATAATTCTCCTAATTAAAATTATGACAAAATACCTTTTGCACTTTCTTAATTTCTTAATTTGATTTTATATAATAATTTAGTTATTTATTTTTTATTTCTTCGATTTAACTATTTATTTAATTTTAAGTAACAATTTAATTTTTATGTCATAAAATATCAACAATATTATTCATTTTTAGACAAACTCAAAAAATTCATCATCATTATCTTCGAATAAAACCTAAAAAATTCATATATTCATCAAATTCATAAATCAAACATTTAAATAAACTTATATTTTTAACTTCAACAATATCAAATTCATCAAAATTTGTGTGTGAATTCGTTGTCCGAACATAAAGTTGTTTTGTTCATTGTAATGATATGATGTTGTTTGATTTTGTGTTTTATTATGGTGTTGATTTGGTTAAGATTCACAAATTAAATTAAATTCATTATATATTCAATCTATGTATGCATTTATCACTTCCATATGCATGACTATTCTACAAACTTTAATTTATCACATTTAGATCCATTTTACCGTTTTCTGCTACTAAATTAGATCTTATATATTTGTTCATAGATTCCTTATTTTTGGTCTTAACGACTTCGAATTTATGTTCTTCTCTAACATCGTATTATACCAAATTAATTTAATGAATGTCAATTTTTTAGTAAAAAAAGAAAACTATTTGAAACATTATTTTGTTTCCTAATTGACAAATTTTATGCTGTCTCAATAATATCTATCATTGGAATGCATGGTATCCAACCAAACTATAATAAGGCAATATCACAATTTTAGGAAATAAGTGAATAAAATAGAACTTTTTTTGCAAAAAAAAAAAAAAATATATTTCTGAATAATTTAATTTATTTATTGAACAAAAATTATAAATGAGAAATGACATATAAAATGAATAACTCTCATTAATAATTCTTCACAAATTCAACTAACTATTTATACTTTAAATTAGTAATACTGTCATAAGCTATTAATACTTTTAAATAATAATATTGTCTTAAGCTATTAATACTTTTTATGTCACTCTTTCACGTATACTGCAATATGTCATAAGCTATTAATACTTTTAATTAATAATATTGTAAATCCATTCCAGAAAGGATCACATGATTTTATTCTATCCAGAACACAGTACCATCTTTTCTTAATTAATTTACTAAACGATAATTTTTTTTTTTGACTCAACTAACAATAAATTGTTGCTGTTGTTAATTTTCTAATATATATGATGAATATTGAATACAGTAAATTAAGAACAGAAAGAAAAAAAAACTGATTCTGATTCATACAAGTAGTAATTAAATGCAGCTATGGCATAGCAAACAGAGAAGGCTACATAAATTTATATATCATCATCATACAGTCAAACAGGAAAAGGAAAAGGAAAAGGAAAAGGGAGAAGTGCTGTTTCAAAGACATAGTGAACTAGACAACTTAATTATCATATCTTATAATATGATATATATTATATAATATACTAGCTAGAAAATAATAAATTCCCATGCCTTATTTGATTTGATTCTCACAAAAACTAAACCAACAAACAGAGATGAAAAGCCAAGCATCAGACTTGCCTAGAAGGCATATATATGTATAATTCTTGTGCCATCATTTATTTGGCCATGGCTCCAACAACATCTTCATAGCCAAATACTTCAACTTCAACCTCATCATCTTCCTTTTCTGCTGCACTAATTTGAAGAAGAAATAAGAAAGGATATGATGGTTGGGAGATATATCTTTGAGACCTAAGTAAGTATATAAGGCAGAGATGGATGAAGCAAAGGACTTTTATTTTATGTTTAAAAAAAGAAAAGTAATTTGTATGTTAAACAATACTCAAATGCCATTTCATAATATTTAATTTCTTCCGATTTTAAATATAAGAAAAACTCAGAATCAACAAATATTATTGTATTTAATTTAAAATTTAAATTAAATATATAAATTTTTATTGGTTTAATTTTCTCTTATATTTAACACCGGCGGTATAATTATTGAACAGATTATGTAGATTATGTATGTACTTCTCCATATGTATGGGATTTTTTACATATACTAATATTCTAACAGTGAAGGAATATTCTATCTTATAAACTACTAGTGGGAATCTGACAGGAGAAAAAAATTATTAATGATGGTGAATGATTCAATTTGTTTGGACCAAGGGGTTTCATTTGTAACATGGTGGACCTCACTCACAGCTCTTTTGTCAGGGTATGACCAAACTAAATTTCATTTTATTAGTATATATGTATTTATATTTTTCAAAAATGTACTGAATTTTCATAATCCCCTCACAAATTCAAAGTATAAATTAAAGAGTTTAAATGATAAGTATTATCGATGTAAACTAGTTAAATTTTAATAGAAGTATTTAGTTTAAATTTTAAAAATTGAGTTAAATTTAGTTTAAAGTTTATTGTTTGTTTTATCGCACTGTTTAATTCTTGTAAGAATATTTTGAAATTGTATGTATGAAATGATAAAATAGTAAATTTGTATTGAACGTGAACGTAAAATTAATTCGCATATTAAATATTTGTTTAAGTCTAATTTATAAAGTACTTTTTATGGACCTTAATAAAAAGAATGAAATTTGGACAACCACACAATAATCCTTGTCAAGTGAAGTGGTTTTCTATTTCATGAGAAAGTAAGACTTTATAAAAAGTATGAACATGAAAGCAGGATTTGATGTTGTTGTAGAGGATTCTGGCCATGATTTTGATAGATGCTTTTCAGTTTCTTCTATCTTACTCAACCATTTATCATGTAGTAGGTCAGGAAACAAAGAATTTCCACAATTGACCAGCCATAATTTTCAGTCAAAGTTGCATTACGATTTTTTTTCCTTTGTTAGATAGAAGAAAGAGTTTAAAGCACTCCATTTCCCTCAAGCTAGTCTTGTATCCTAAGCAAAAAATAATTTAACAGTTTTTTCGTGTTTTGCATTATGTGCTAAGTGCTAATGAATGATGCATGTTTTGGCCGTATACTATACAACATTACTTCTAGACCATAAGAACTTTGCAAGATAGTTGATCTGGTCTCGATTCTCGATTATAAGCAAAATAATATTCATTCTACTTATCATTTTATGTCGCAATTATAACTTCCTTTCATATTATTTAATGATTTTATCATAAAATATTCTTTAATTAATGTAATTTCTTTTTTCTTTTTATAAATGAAATTGTATAATTATCATAAAAAATTCATACAATTAAGAGGTTTTGGATTCGAACTCAAACATATATACCATCTAACAATATGAACATTTTTCAGTTGAGTTAAATATTTAAGAATATTAATATAATTTTATTTATCAATGACCATTTTATTCTACCGGAATAAGTTACTATGGATGAAAATTTTGGAAATGCCCATATATTTTTTATAAGAGAGAAAAAAAAAATCCATCATAATTTACTAAATTTTTAAATAAATATGAAATTAGTTACTCTATTTGATCACAAATCACCTTATGAAGACTACTATAATATAGAATTAGTGCTCAGTTGGGATCATAATGGATTGTTTTCAATTTAAATAGAGACATTAACCAGAATTGTGGTAGAAATTAATTAACTAATCTGAGAAATTACACTAAAAAGTATGCTTTGGCACAGACGTTTTATCATTTTTTTTGTAAAAAATATTGACCTTCCTCGGAAGAGGATTTGTGTGTCATTCAACTGAATTATTGAGCACTCAACACGTGTAAATATTAAATTAATTACATACCTAAAAGAATTTAAAACAACCTGTACGGATAACAACCCATGTTACATCCACAAAGATTTTAAAATAAGAGGAGCTCAAATAAACCACTTGATTTCCAATAATAATAACACGAACAACTTTCCTAGTTTCTATTTTAATGTAATCAATCAATAATCGTAAACAACAAATCAAGTTATGGGTTAATAGCTTGTTCATTTATTTTACCAAAAGCTCTGGTTTGAATCATTCTCATCATAACTATAATGATGTTGTGTATTTTAAGAGAGAGGGGCTATTTTGTATGGAAGAAGAAAATAATCTTCCACATAGAATAACACGCCATGTTTAGTACGAAGAAAACTCAACTATTTATATGAAAAGAGAGACAAAAAATCTACGAGGAGAAAAACAGAGTGAAAAGTTTGCCATAAAAATTATACTGGGTAGAAAGTAACATGATTTGCTGAATTATATAAATGGGCTGTGCACGTATCTTTATTGTCTTTTATTTTAATAAAACATCTTTATTGTCATTGACCTTATCTATGTAAATAATTGTGTTATTTCCTTACTCAATGTCGTAATAACTTTTAAAATGTACTTAATCCGATTTCTTATTTGGATAAATTGTAATATGCAAGATATTAAACAAGATGTCCATATAATAAGCTGTAAGTTTTTCGTAAGGCTTATAATTAATTATCAGCTAAAATTTGAAGGGATTTACAGATCAACTAGCTATTAAAACATCATAAAATAAAATAAAGCTTTTTTTAAGAATAAAAACCCTTCTAATTTTTAACAGTACTAATGACTATTATAGTAGATTTTGTTTCCTTATTCTATCATTCGTCTATACCAAGTATTTCAACCCTTTTATTTTCTTTACCAAGTCTACAATTTATCAGGAATGACTTCTTAAAGTACTAAGGATCTGAAAAAGAGTTTAGAATAAACATCAAAGTGCCTCAGCCGCTATTAAACTTTACATGACTATAAATCTCCTATAATCTACTGGAATAGATCAGAACCATTAATCTAGAATAAAGCTGCCAAGTTATTTAAAAAAATGAAAAGTGTCCCAAAATAAAGATGAACATTTATGAATATGCATTCCTAAATCAAGGAGTCAACCGAAAATACACAGGATCTCTCTGCCGAATCCTTAAAATTATGGAACGGCAGTAGCCTACTAAATACCAGTACAACACTTCAAAGTCTGAATTGTGTCTTGATCTAACAAGCATATGAAAGATTGCTGTCTGAAATTTCTCATTCCTGATAAGATTTAATCGGAAAGATGATATCAATAATTATGAGCAAACATATACATCAAAGAAACACTAGGAGATCGTAGATACCCTGGTTACAGCATATCCATTAATCAGAATGTCACCATGTCTCTGAATTGCAACATCCTGAAAGAGAAATAAGAGAGACAGCAGAAAATCTGTGGCCACTTATAAAATTAGCCACCTGCTTGCTTGTGTATTTGTATTGCACTATATATATATATGTTTCTTTCTTTTAGCCTAGCATGAATTTGGGTGCACGAGACACAAAATAACACTAGCAACCCAAAACAAAAGCATGCACTTCAGCCCAACTAGAGACTGTGTAAAGAATGCCAGATAAACCCTTCCAATTGGAAGAGCTTTCTTCACTGAATTCTTTCTGTTTCTTAACCAAGCCAGAAAACAAAGGGACAAATGAAATACCAAATTGCATCCCAACTGTCCTAAGACTTGAACTTGAACCAACCACAATTCCGACATCTGCTTCAAGTAGACAAAGTAAATCACCCACCGAGTCTCCAATGTAAATGGTTAACTTCTTCTTGTCATCATTACAATCTTTCAATAAATTACGAAAAGCTTGGACTTTGTCAATAGGAGACTCCACCCTCTTCACAATGTCACCGGTGGAAACAGATCCCTCATAAGTGAACTCATTGGCATGAACATTCATCTCATTTAAATCAGCTGGCCAAAATTTAGAAACATAAATTTATGAGACAAAATTTAGAAACAGAAACTAAATTATCATCAATTATCAATTTCCATCAACTTGATGGTGAAGGATTGGCCAAAACAATTTATGCTAGGAATCAAGGGAACAATTATTTACAGAAAATCATGGATATGGTCCAAGGCTCCAAGCACTCAAAAAGGGCAAGACAAACAAGAATGAAGAACTCCTGGTGATTCAATTTATTTGCATAAACCATTTGAATACAAAAGTTGTGCTTTGTCAGGTCCAAAACTCCAACATATATAGAAACATATAACTCACAAATAACATGATAAAAGTTGAAATGTCGTCTTAATTAAATCTTTGAAAGTTGAGAAATAACAAAGCAGCAAAGAAAGAAGCAAGCTAATGAAAACCATGGGCAGAGTAGAAACAACTTAAAAAGATTCTACCCCTTGCAAATTTAAGATTTCTAAAAACTTGTAGTACGGTCACATAAGAATTAGCTGCCTTGTTCCTACCAGAACTATAAAAAAACATCATATGAAAAGCTCCGAAGTGAAAGGAGACACATGTTGACCAACAACACAAGTCCCAAACAGGGTTTTTATAGAACCGCCAAGACTAGGATGACTCCGAAGTGTGAAATGGTCACACTTGATATTGATTCAGAATGAGGTGTCCTATTATTTGATTCCACAAGCTAAAGTTGAAAATAAACATTTATAATACTAGTATCATCAAAGAGAAATAAATCACAGCTCAAGGTAAGGAATATGCACCTGAAGAAAAAGCAGACCTAATGAGGTCACCACACCAGCAGTATGAAAGAACATGCACATTGGCATTTAAATTTTCATTCTTAACAACTCTCCGAAAAAAGTCGGTGCAACCATCTTGAAGGATCAAACGCTCTCCAGCACGCTTTATATCTTCTATATTTATACCCTTGAGAACCCCTGACTCGACAACCCTATTATTTGCTGAGTTCTCGAATTTTGAGAGTTGCTCAAGTGCCACAGACAGTTCTTTATAATCAAAATCTTCCACTGAAAATCATACAAGAACAAAGCAAATCAACGAAATCTTACAAAACACATATTCTATCTAGAGAAGTTAAGACCATATGAGAGAGAATACAGAAAATCATCATACATCTATTGGCAGGCATAATGCTTTCTATACATTGCTCATACTCCTCTGTATATTGTTTAGATAGAAAACCCCAGGTATTCCTGAGGTCAGAAGACGACATTCGAGTTATTTGATCTTCAGTCTGATTCTGATCAGATTTTGGTGCCGTCACTATAGCAATTTCTGCCAAGATGGCAGATGAATCAACAACAGTGCATGTTAAATCAAAATCAGAAAAAATCACAAGATGATCTTCTGCAGGGTTATGTCCTTTAGTCAAGGGTGCTATAGTTGGCTGAAAAAGTGGTTGAGCAGTAAAGAAGTCTATTTCAAGCTTTATTGCCTGGTAATAAAGCTTTTCAATGACATCGAGTTCTTCACCGGTCAAAGAGACACTTAGTTTGTCGAGCAAATCTTCAGTTTGCAGAGCAGAAGCCTAAATTCAAATATAAGAATAACTGAGTAATTAGGGCACAAGAATGCCATGATTAAATGTATATTCGACCAAGACTCAAAATAATATCCAAGCAACCACAAAGGCTATATATGGTATGGCTCTACTGTCAACATGACAAACCTGGAAACCATCAGAGGAATAGTTGTCGATCCACTTGCTATACGGGTGAGTACTTTCGTCAGAGTCCAGAAGTTCCTTGATCTTTTTACCAAGAAAGGCATAAAGCCTCATGCAAGGAGTCATGGCACCTATAGTATAAGCAGCAATTTTTGTTTTCTCAAATGGTGTTGCAAGTTTACCAGAACTTTTAAGTCCTTCAATCTTCCCAGAAGCGGTAGCCAACAAGAAGTTGGTATACTTAATTGTTGCAGTATTAACACTGTGCTCTTTGGCAAGGTCCAATCCCCATTCCTACACATCATTAGCATAAAATCGCAATAATATAAGCTGTATGAGTTAAAAGGGGGAGAAAATACAAGCATGTGTAAAGTACATATTGACTGTTCGAAAATTCCATGAAGCAAGCAAGCATGAGATGAGACACATTTTGTTCATTTAAACTTTAAATATCGGCTTAATCCTAAACATGGAATCAACACTATAAACAACAATAATGACGACAACAAATGGTGCATAAGCAAAACCCAACTTTCCTCTCATAAATAAACAATAATTTATAAGTACTCTTAATCTGTTCCTGGAATGGATGTCCCTCAAGGTCATATTCCAAATTTCCAATCACATAAAACTTCACTATTATGCATACAAATGTTTCAAGTTTTCCAAGGTAATAGGAATCCAATCAGCATTTAGCAGACAATTTATCTTTACTATTAGTAAGCAACCCCTTAGTATTATTTGGACCTGTCCCGTTCAAAAATGGAAATTGTGACAGCTGCCTTCTTCCCCTTGAAGACTTCATAATTCAAGTCACAATTCACAAACATAAGTAGTAGAATTACAATGAACAATATTTAAAAAAAATTGCCCAATTTCAGGCCAATTTTACGAGGAAAAATGTCTTACCTCTACCAGTGAGTCATGCATCTTCAGCTCCTCTAAAACTTCCTTCCTCAACTGAGAGAGTCCAAGTTTATCGTCATCATCGTCTGCACACTCTTCAGCCAACTCATACCTATGAAATCATAGAAACTCAAAGAATAAACACAAACAACCATATTACTTACCATAACCTTTTAATAATATCTTCCTCTCTTAAAAAAAGACAGAAAAATGATAGTAAGGAAGAGGGAAGTCTTGCACGGTGTTCTAGATTTTAAATACTGAAACTCACCTCAATCAAATGATTATACAATCTCACCAAATAATCAAACTCTCCAGTTTTGGTTGCTGAGAAAAACTGACAAACAGAAGAAAACAAATAGACATAAAATAAAATTCCATACACATGAAATTTTAGTTTCACTCACTTATAAAATCCACAAGTTCATTTACACTTACTTTCAAATCACATGAATTCAGTCTAGAGAACATTTCATTTCCACCATCCAATACAACAAACATATTCCAATATTCTAATATATCTATATAGAATATAGTTGTCTACATAGATCAAAAATCAAAATCAAACGTATTTATTTATCTATCTGTCTGTCTATCTACTTTATTTTGTAAACTTTCTCAGCAACCAAAACTTTGATTAGGGATAAGTAAGCATATTAATTAATTAATTAATACTATTGAAGGACACTCACGCTAGAGCGAAAGCGCGAAGAAAATGAACATCTTGAGCGATGTATTGACGAAAGGAATCGATCTTCAAGTTTCCGGACGCTAAGGAGATCACAAAGGGAGTATACATAGCGAAGATGGATTCGCGGTTGAACTTGATCCAGAAACGCTTCGCGAGTCCAGCTTCGCTGTTGTTGTGGATTGCTGCCATTGGGATTCGGATTCTAACCGACGATCTTGAGTGAGGAACGAAACCTCCAAATGAGATAGAACGACGGATTATTTTGATACTCGGATTCAAAGTCGGAAGGGTTTTTATAGGGTTTCGGAGGAACCACCGCATACGCATCAAGTCAATCAAACACACAACGGTGATGCCTAACGCAATCTCTCTCTCTCTCTCTCTCTCTCTCTCTCCCTAACTCAATCTCTCTCTCTTCTTCTTTCTTTATGTGTTACTTTTACAATGTACACAGAGAAAGAGAGAGAAGGAGAGAGAAAGAGGAGAAGAAAGAAGAAGAAGAAAGAGAAGAGACGGTGCTACTGGTGCGACTTCTGGGTGGTCTCTCGCTACTGGGCTCTTGTGCGGGCTCTATCTCAGTTTGGGCCAAGCCTGACTTTAGTTAAGAGAATTAGCTTTTGTACCCCCATTTAAAGTTATACCCCCCAACTTAATGTTTTTTTGAGTGAAATACCCAAAATAACCTTAAAAAACAGTAAAAGTCAAAATAAGAAAAAAATGAAAACAGTTTACCCCCACACATGAAAAATCCGGAAAAGTGAGTTTTTCAGAAAAAAAAAATTTTACCGGAAATTTCAAAAGGATTGAAATTTCCGGTAGTTCAAAATGCATACTGGAAATTTCATTTTTGAAATTTCCGGGAAGGCAAACCGGAAATTTGAAAAATTCGGTAGTTCAAAATCAATACTGGAAATTTGAAATTTCCGGATGCATTCCCGGAAATTTCATTTTTGAAATTTCCGGTATGCATTTTGAACTACCGGAAATTTCATTCCTTTTTGAAATTTCTGGTACACTGTGTAATTTTTTTTTTTTTTTTTGTTTATTGAATTTTGTTAGTGAGGACCAGAGGAGGAAAATATGATGGTGGTGATCATTCGCGAGTTCGGCCTCCTACACAGAGAAAGAGAGAGAAGGAGAGAGAAAAAGGAGAAGAAAGAGAAGAGACGGTGCTACTGGTGCGACTTCTGGGTGGTCTCTCGCTACTGGGCTCTTGTGCGGGCTCTATCTCAGTTTGGGCCAAGCCTGACTTTAGTTAAGAGAATTAGGAGAGCTGCTGTTGAAAAAAGGAGAAAGAGAAATGAGGAAAGGCAGGCGCCCCAGGATGAGCAGCCCCAGCACGATCATGTGTTTTATGATGAACATGATCAGTAGCAGCAACAATTTGATGATGAACATGGTCAGCAGCACCAGAAGAACCCATGTTTCTTGGAGGTCCTTATGATCTTTCTGTCCTTACAGATTATGAGCATCATATTGCAATTAATGTGTGGAATGGACAAGTTAGTAAATAATTTATTTTATTACATATTATAATATATTTGTAGTATAAGTTATTTTATTACACATTATAATTTATTTGTAGTATAAGATTATAATATATTTTTAATTGTGTTATTTTTAATTAAACAGGATAGACGTGCCTTGAAAGTTGTTTCGAATGGCAAAAAGCAAGACAAATTCATTGATATTAGATATCATTTACCTGCTCAAATAGATCATTGGATTAATATATCTGGATTACGTCATCTGAGAAGATGTAGTTTGCATATGATTGACGGTAATATGATATCTGCTTTTGCTGAGAGATGGCACGCAGAGACTAGTTCATTTCACCTGCCATTCGGTGAAATGACTATTACTCTTGACGACGTCAGGGGTCTTTTGAGCATCCCATGTACTGGAGAGTTTTTCACACCTCCCGCAAATGTCAATGAAGATTTGGCAATTGCTGCTGCTGTTGAGTTGTTGGGGGTTGCATATGATGAAGCTGTCACTGAGACTAGGACCAATAGAGGGGCTTCGTATAGTTTTGAGTGGTTGAAAGAGGTATTTTATAAGAAACTTCATGAACGAATATATGACTGTGCAGCTAGGGCATATCTACTTCATTTGGTAGGATGTACCATTCTTGCGGATAAAAGTTTTACACTTGTATCTGCAAAATATCTCTTTCTGTTTCAAGATCTTGATAGTTGTGGTAAATGGGCATGGGGACCGGCTGCACTTGTTGTGTTATATGATTATCTTAGAGATAGTACATTGCCTGCAACCAAACAGATTAGAGGATATTTATCTTTATTTCAGGTACTATTATATTTATTATATTTATTATACTTATCATTATTTTTTTAATTATTTCATCACCTTAATAATTTTACTACATTTCAATTATTTACAGACTTGGATTTATGAACATTTTCCTGATATTTGTAAATGGGATATGGATGAACATATTTCCTCGATGCCACGGATGTTTCATTGGACTGCAAAACAAACATCTGAGAATGTTGCATATTACAGGGCAAAGTTGGATGCTTTGAGGGATACGGATATTATCTAGGCACCGAATTACAATGAGAACGCTGTGACACGATTTCAGTCTGTGTCATTATTTACAGGATACATTAGTTAGTGTTTCAAGATGGTTCCGTATTACCCGAGAGGTGCATACGACAGTTTAGGTATACTCAACACATTCCTCCTACACCATCGATGCTTGTTGCACGTGATGTCGATGTTGAATGAAGTATGTACCGGAATTCTGTACGATCACTTCGAGCTAGATTGCATCCAACTGCATATCCACATGAGTGTGTTGAGGGATACATCCAGTGGTATTATAGGATATCTCATCCTCGGATGATCCCTTATGTTGCTGCATATGCTGGTCCTAGTTATGATGCTGATGTTGGTCATAGTCATGATGCTGGTCCCGATACTAGTTGTACACGGTGTCACGCAGTTGGTGGTATGAGTTATTATTAGCGGTTTATTTATTATTCTGAGTTATTATTAGCGATTTATTTATTATTCTGAGTTATTAGTGATTTATTTAAAGCAACATACAAATTAAAAGTGGCAATCATCTAAATTGAATACAATATTTAAAGTGTCAATCATATCATTTAAAACAACATACAACTCAAAAGTGTCAATAATCTGCCAAAGACATATAATGTGAATTATTTTCTAAATCTAAAGAACCTCAATGTTGTAGACGTCCTGCATAAGCGATAACCCATGATGTAGACTCATCGCTACGATGCTTCTTCCAATGCCATGCAAGTGGAGGTAACGGACATGCAGATTTCAATTTAACTTGAACCCAATGATTTTCGTTAACAAAACCAATGCTGATAACACGATCACGTGACAAATCTCCATTATGTGCACCCCTCAATGGGAAAAAAGTCAAACAAAAAGTTTTTGCTAATGTAACAAGAACAAGATTATATTTTGTTGCTATCACGTAACTCATATCAGGAATGGTCATCCACTTCTCGTTAGCTTGGTTTTCCAACTCAGTTACAAGTAAAGACTCTGTCACTTCTTGCAAACGTTCCTTGAATAATGCAGCATATAAATCAGGTTTGGACTTAATCTCTGTATACAACTGCCGACGTATAATGTTCCAGTATTCTTCACCATAACCAAGTAAAGCAGCAATAGTACGATATCCACAGTTTCCATCTGCTTTAACATTAACTATGTCTTCAATATATGGATGAATTAAAGAAGGAAACTCGTGGAAATATTTTTTAACCTGATGGGAGACTTGTTTGGATGCTTGATGGGAGACTTGTTTGGATGCCTGCTGGGAGACTTGAGTATCAACATGCTCAAAGTATGATGGGTCGCGATATACGTCATATCCCTTCGGCTTATTGCCTTTTTTCTTAACACCACCTTTTGTTTTGATTTTATCCACTGGTGCACACATTGATGTTGTCTCCGGATATGCTATTTCACGCAACTTGCTCTTTAAAGCCCTTCTTCCAGCAATATTAAGTGTTTTCCATTTTTTCCAAATTATATCCATCTCCGATGTAATGTCCAACTCTGAATCATTTGTCAACTGGTCATTCTCTTGATCACTATTCAAGGTTAATTTCCTCCAATGTATATGAACAGCATCTAATGGGATTGGAACACCTTTCATCTTGTATCCTGCTAACTCACATGCACAAGGTAATCCATGAGTCTTTCTAAGTATACAACAACACACATCTTTGTCGTTACCGACATAACTGACTCTCTTGTATTCTTCAACAATATCACCTAAGGCTTTCTTGGATACCACCCAAGTCAATTTCTCAAAGAATGGATTGTTGTGTATATGCTCTTTGCGACCTTTACTTATCTCAAATGAACCTTTGATCTTAATAATTTGAAACTTCAACATGTCATTCATACCATTCCATGCCTTACAAAAATCTCCTTTACTGTGTTCCAAAAATCTCTTCAATGACCAATGAGCAGACTCAACCCTAATATTTAAACAAAAAAAATACAAAATGTGAAGTAATGATCATATATCATGCATAAATCATATATCATATATCATACAAAATGTGAAATTTTAATGACATACCTATTAGTCGTAGTATTTCCTAGATGCAATACTCGATTGGTCCATGCTTCAACAAATCTTTCCTTATGAGGATTCAACCATGTGTCTCTGACGTAGTCAAAGAAAATAATATTATCGACACATGCTTGCTCAAATACTTGCAAAAGTTCCTCGTACTCCTTCTCTTCAGAACAATAAACAATTTTCCTCCACAACTCAAGAATGGGTTCTTGCATGTCTTTCTTTAATATATACTGTTTGCATTTGGCTCCAACATTTTTGTTAATATGAAGTTGACAAAGTAAATTTGTTGAAGATGGAAATACAACTTTAATTGCATTCATTAAAGCCAGTTCTCTGTCAGTCACAATCACCTGAGGAAATGGCGTGTTTGAAAAAAACAACTCTTTTAACTTCTCCAATGCCCACCAAAAGTTGTCTTGACGTTCAGAATCCATATAAGCAAATGCAACATTAAATGTCAACCAAGTTGAAGTTACACCAACAATTTCAAACAACGGTAACCTATACTTGTTGGTTTTGTAGGTGCTATCCATGATCAATACAAGAGGGAACATGTTAAGCAAAGTTATGGAATTTGTGTGCGTCCAAAACATATCCCTCACAACGTTGGAGTCCTCATGAGTCCTACTCCAACAAGTATATTTCTCAGCTTCAAGTAACTTCAACAAATGTTGCATATCAGTTCTAGGTCCCATCAAATTCTTCCTGTATGTACTTCGTCGCTTGTAAATTTGATAGATACTAGTCACATTCTCCGTATCTCGATCTCTCAAATATGACAAGATATGTCTCGGTACAACGTGATATTTTGTCAACTCGTCAACATGTTTCTTATCTTCTTCTGTTAAGTGTCCCATAAATGCATTATTCTCAAAAGTAGCTACTAACTCATGGTTGTGAAGTCCACAAATTAAACTAATAATCCATCTTTCATCAGTTTTCAGTGGTCTCGATCTAAGTTTAAACGGACATCCACACTTTTTAGTTGAAGTACGTGTGTCATTTTTATTTGACTTATATTGTCCACCTCTATCACAACCAATAATTAATTTTGACTTTCTTCCTCTCTTTCCAGTCTCTACGTCTGATCGAGTAATGATAACTGCTACTCAATTTTGTCGACCTATCTCTCTTGCCCATGATATGACAGCTTCTCGTGACTCAAAAATTTGATCAGTTGTAAATGTTTCAGTTAAATCTATAAATACTGGTTGTGTGTTTTCCATCCCTATTTCAAAAAAAAAAATTAAAATAAAATAACAAACAAATTAAAAACATATTAAAAAAAAAAAAATTAAGTACCAGATTTTTTAAATTTCCGGAATAACTACCGGAAATTTCAAAAAACGAAATTTCCGGTGAACAAAAACTGACTACCGGATTTTTCAAAACAAGTATATTTCTCAGCTTCAAGTAACTTCAACAAATGTTGCATATCAGTTCTAGGTCCCATCAAATTCTTCCTGTATGTACTTCGTCGCTTGTAAATTTGATAGATACTAGTCACATTCTCCGTATCTCGATCTCTCAAAGATGACAAGATATGTCTCGGTGCAACGTGATACTTTGTCAACTCGTCAACATGTTTCTTATCTTCTTCTGTTAAGCGTCCCATAAATGCATTATTCTCAAAAGTAGCTACTAACTCATGGTTGTGAAGTCCACAAATTAAACTAATAATCCATCTTTCATCAGTTTTCAGTGGTCTCGATCTAAGTTTAAACGGACATCCACACTTTTTAGTTGAAGTACGTGTGTCATTTTTATTTGACTTATATTGTCCACCTCTATCACAACCAAGAATTAATTTTGACTTTCTTCCTCTCTTTCCAGTCTCTACGTCTGATCGAGTAATGATAACTGCTACTCAATTTTGTCGACCTATCTCTCTTGCCCATGATATGACAGCTTCTCGTGACTCAAAAATTTGATCAGTTGTAAATGTTTCAGTTAAATCTATAAATACTGGTTGTGTGTTTTCCATCCCTATTTCAAAAAAAAAAATTAAAATAAAATAACAAACAAATTAAAAACATATTAAAAAAAAAAAAATTAAGTACCAGATTTTTTAAATTTCCGGAATAACTACCGGAAATTTCAAAAAACGAAATTTCCGGTGAACAAAAACTGACTACCGGATTTTTCAAAATTTTTGAAATTTCCGGTAGCTTCCGGAAATTTGAAATTTCCGGTATTGAAAATACAACTACCTGAAATTTCATTAACCAAATTTCCGGTAATAAATATAACTACCGGAAATTTAGTTGCAAAAATTGACTTACCGGAAATTTCAACGAGGTTCTGATTTTAGAGTAATTTTTTTTTTACCGCTCACGTGAATTAAAATTGGATTTTTAACAAATTGGGGGTATAAGTTTAAATGGAGGGTACAAAAGCCAACTCTCCACTTGTGATCCATGGATAAAACATTCAATAAAATAAACTTTTGTTGATTTGAAAATAAAAATAGAAGTATTTTTTTATAGAAATTATGTATACTTAATAAATACTACTAAAAAAACAACCTAAAATTCTATGAGACTCGTGAGTTATAAGCTATGAGACTGATTAGTACTTACTAATGTATTGTTAGAAATTCAGACTTTTGCATATATCTTGCTAAATATGTACGAGCTAGTTTTAAGGACGAGTAATTATTGACCGTAATAAATTTTGAAGTTAATGTATCCCAACGGGTTTACTAATACGTTGGAATGTTTAGGAGAATATATAAAATCAGAAATTACACTCACCTCTCCTCACTTTTGTCTAAATAATACTAATAGACCTTTTAGAATTTAAAAAACAACAATCTCTCTTATAGTTTACAGTGTTAAAAATTTGTAAAAGTACCTTTCAGAGTTAGAATTTTGGAGAGTTTGTGGTGAGTAAATCTATATGTTAATATATATTTGATTTTATTTTTTGAAATAATGACATGAAAATATAATATTTCAATTATTCTTTTTATCGACTTTAGAAATATTTTATAATTTATTTAATTAAAAAAAGTAAAATACATCATGCGATCTTTTAAGTTACACACAAATTATAGATTAATTTGTTATTGTTTTAACAAGTTAATTATGTATTTTTTTTTTGTCAAGTTCGTCATTTATGTTTATAAATATTTGCATCAATTGTCATAATTTCAAATAAGAAAAATCAAAATTCAAAATTCTCTTAATTTTTTCAATAAAACTCACGTAACTCTTAAGAGATTTTGATTGAAATAATCTTAAAAACATAAACCTTCAATTAATTTTTAAAAAATAATTAAAAAAGAGAGAATTGGAGTAAAATGCATGCTAGGGTTCTTAAAATTAAACGTGAGTTTCTCTTAATTCATATAATAAAATCACATAAAAATCTGTTATGTTATTCTTTACATGATCGATAACAAAACTTACAGTAAAATTTTAAAAATCTCTAACTAAAAATGATTGAAATAAAGTTATGATTAAAAATAATTCAATATTGTGACTTTTAAAAACATAAAAAACCAATTTGTTATAAAGAAAGTTAAATGATCAAGATAATATTTTTATGAGTTAAAAGGACTATAGAATTTTTTTTGCCTATAAAAAATGAAAAATAAACATTTCCCTCCCTTTCTCTCCAAAACCCAACTCCAAACGAAATATACTCTAAAAAATTTAGGACTTACCGGGTTGATATGTTTTTTAACAACCCCTCATAGCCTGTCGCTTGGACATCCCTTTCTATCAAACTACTTTTCTATTGCGATGTTTTCTCAAGCATTTCATTGTCGTCACTTTGCCTCTTAAACATTTCACACCTTTGCTTTAAACAACATATCATTGTCACCCACACAATGATCTCTGAGCTCTTCTTTAGCTCTGGTCCCAATCAGAGGTTCATTTGGACATTGAATATGAAACAGTGGAGAAACCTTGTTACTCTAAAGATCTAACAACAAATTGGTTTTGCTTTGACCCATCAATATGTGCTTGAATTATTAATTATTAGTATTTCTATCTTATTATATGTCAATAAATAGTGTTGTATGTAGCATCAAAAGTGACATTAGATGATATTATGGATCTTCAGTTAAAATTAAAAAGTCAAAGATTAATCATTCGAAGTTCAAAAGTTCATTTAAGAGTTTGATATCTTTTAACAGATGTTATTTCATACTGACCGGTCAAAATTTGAACCATATCCATACTTAAAGGATCCGATTATCTACTATTTGTCTCACATGTACCATGTTTATAAAAATTGTTATTTTACTGGTCTAATTCCCTGTACCAATGAGCAAGTAAAGATATGGTGGGAGATGGATAAATAAAAATTAAAAAATCAGCCAACTCTCCATTTCCCGGGAAATGGAATATTGGTGATAAGGTCAGTTGCCCAACTCAAAAGCAATGCAAATGTATGACAGGACAAGTCTCTATAAAATTATAACTAATGAACTCTTGTTGTTACATATTCTGAATCATGGACTTCATTCCTCACTAAAATCTGGTGAAATTCTTATCATTCTATATAAAGAACTTATTCTGAGCAAAGTAATAAGCCGAGAAAACAAGATGTAAAGGCCTGTGTAGTATTATTCTTTTCACGCCAGCCTCAAACAAAAAGTTGCACAACGGGCCTTGTGTCGTGTCAGTCCATGTTTTAAACTACCAAGTAAATTTGGCATGTTTATTACAGTGACTTGTTTCTATCACAATCAAAGCCAACATTTGAGCATTCATTGATGACATCTGATCTAAACTGAATGTGACTTTATATCCTCATGGAGGTGTATAAGAATACCAGGTAAGCGGGGAGTCAATTCTACAACAAAAGCTGTTAATCTGCGTGGGGCAACAAAAAGCTAAGACCAGAGTTTCCACTTATTAGTGGTGGGGCTCTATATCTGAGATATCAATCTGCTCCCATGACTACGACATGTCATCAACAGAAAACGGAATGCTGCAAAATAGATGCTTCAAATGGTTAATGTTACATACAATATCATGATACATATTTTCAAAATGATAAATTTATTTTTAGATATGATAAAGTTGACATATTAGCTGTTATCTTAGTATTTTTTACTCTAACAAGATTTGAACACCGGTCTCTGAACTTCTTCAACCTTTAACTCAAGTCAGTTGAGGTGTCCAACCTTTTGTTCAAAAGGATATATCTTAACTAATACAAACCTACCAAACTGGGAAGTACTATCTATTATTACTCATT
Source organism: Cicer arietinum (assembly GCF_000331145.2). Classification (NCBI taxonomy): domain Eukaryota; kingdom Viridiplantae; phylum Streptophyta; class Magnoliopsida; order Fabales; family Fabaceae; genus Cicer; species Cicer arietinum. The sequence continues at coordinate 4,708,101 of NC_021163.2, forward strand.
ATTGCTATATATAAAATAAAACAGACTCCTTCATGCTATATGTGTATTGTTGTACTTCCAGGCCCTCACGGGTTTACACGATCGATATGTTGGTCTTTATTTATGTGTTTTTAGATTAGCTAACTTTGCAACCTGAAAACCATTTTCTGTTTTTAGACAGCTTTCAGAGGGTTTTATTTTAAAAATTAACTGCCCATGAAAAGAGTTTCCCTGTGACTTGGAACACACCGTGCATGGACGAAGGCACTTATATTAATTAAATTGGGCATCCCAGTACATGATGCTATTTCAATATAGCTGTTGAATACTGTCCAAATATCTTGTCATTATTAGAATTATTCCTCTTCTTTCAGTTTTTTTATTTCTTTATGTCACTTCTAAATTTAAGAAGTAATTGTACTTTCTCCTATAAAAGGAACCTCTATTTGGCAGAATAATACACAACAATTATCAATAATATTTATCTATATGGTATCAGAGCCATAGATTTCTTATCTAGGCAAAAGGGATGAACCACCTATCTTGTGACAAGCCCTAAGCGGCTCCTCTGTGGTAACCCTACCGGCAATGGAAACTCAACCGACAGCATAGCACATGGAAGCCTTGGTTGTGACGGCGACCCTGGTGATGGAACCGGACCAGGTGGCAGTGCCGGTGATGGCACGGGCCATGGTGGCAGTCCAAGAGGGGGTACTGGCAGCGGCAGCAGCCATGGACGCGATCACAGTTCTGGTGGTACCGGTCAGTGGAACGATGGTTCCTTTCAACTGGAGGTAACTTTGGAGGGTTTTACAACAACGATTATTACGATGGCTCTGGCATCGGATACAGAGATGTTGGTGGTTTTGGTATGGGAAGAAACAACCAAAGTAATTCCTTACAAGTCATCGTGCAGAAACTGAATGGGAAAAATTACACATATTGAGCCCAAACAGTGTGAGCATTTTGGACGGCAAAGGCAAATATGGCTTCATGAATGGTACAATTCAGGAACCTGCAGAACCAGATCCAACTTAGAAGTTCTGAGAATCTGAAAATTCGTTAATCATTAATCATTGCTTGGCTAATTAGTTTAATGGAGATATGAATTGGGAAACTTACCTGTAATTCAATAAGAGTTCTCAAATTTCCAAAACCTATAATTCATATCAGTTATAGGCATTTGCCCCTCTCATGTGAGGAAACCATATTTTCCCGTCTAGTATCAATCTTGCAGTTTGGGACCATTTGACATAATTTTTTCCATTGAGTTTCTGGATTTCAACTTTGAGGGCATTAGAAGTTCCCTCATGGACAAAAAAATTGGAAAAACCGTTGTTAGATAAACCATTCCAGTCATCGCCACCAGGGCCACCACTGCCTAGGTCACCACCACCAAGGTTGCCGCTACTAAACCAACACCGCTGGCGTTGTTGATTGTTTCTGATTTTTCACCCAAACCATCTGCCGCCGCCACTACCCATAAGGATTGCCTTCCATGGGGTATTGTGTGCCATTAGGTAGACAAAATGTTAGTACTCTTTCTAATTTTGGAACCCCAAACCCCATTGGGTTGGAGAAAGCTTTACAGAAACCTAACCAAGAGCTCTAGATACCATGAAGAAAGTAAAAGACAAAATACTTTCATGTTTTATTACTACAGCCCTAAGCGGTTTATATAGGGGAAAAAATTACAATAGTAATACTATGTAATAATGACAGAATTATAAAATAAAAATAAATAGAATATAAAATAAAAGAGAATCAAATCTGATTTCCCTTGATTCTTCAACAAATTTCAATGAGGAAGGCAATAAAGATAGTAAGAAATAAGAGAAGCCATGGTGTGACCATTGCAAACGTCTGTGGCACATGCGCAAGACTTGTTGGAAGCTACATGGGAAGCCTCCTAATGCGAAGAAGAAAGGAGAAAGTCGTGCATTTCAAGCTACTTCTAATCAAGAGTTACGGTATTCCTCAAGTTCATTTCCGTTCACCAAGGAGCAGATAGATCAATTATACAAACTTCTTGAATCTCAAACCCTTCTAGCTCCATGGTTCAAAAAGGTAATTTTTTATCAGTCCATCTTAGTGTCATCCCTAACCATAGTTGGATTGTTGATTCCGGAGCTACTAACCATATGACTGAAGTACTTAGTTTATTTTTCTCATATAAACCTTGTGCAAGTAATTTAGAAATTAAGGTTGTTGATGGCTCTTTTTCAGTCGTGGTAGGAAAATGTTTTATCAGTAAATTAACCCAAAATAAAAAATGTGAAGCTCGTTTTTTTGAAACTCATTGTGCATTTCAAGATTTCGGAGAAGATGATTGGCAATGCTAAGCAAAGTGGTGGACTCTACTATCTTGAAGATAGACCTAAAAACAGACACCAATCTGGACCCATAGGTTCTTCAGTTGTATCTTTTTTTTTGTTTCAAATAATAAAGATGATATTATGTTGTGGCATTTGAGGTTAGGCCACCCTAGTTTTAAATAATTGTTAATCAAGATATAAAACTTTTTGTTAATCAAGATATTCAAATAATAAAACATTTTGTTAATCAAGATATTTCCACATTTCAATGTGAAATTTGTTAGTTTACTAAACATCATCGAAATTCCTTTCCAATACATGAGTATAAACCTTCAAAACCTTTTTCGATGATTCATAGTGATGTTTGGAGGCTTAATAGGATAAGTTTTTAATCCAACAAAAGATGGTTTATCACCTTTACAGGTGATCATACTAGACTTTGTTGGGTGTACTTATTGAAAGAAAAATAAGAGATAGCTCATATATTAAAAACTTTTTGTAAATTGGTGCAGACACAATTTAACTCTCAAAAACAAGTGTTTAGAACTGACAATGGAACTAAATACTTTAACACAGTCGTGAGATTTTTTTTTATGGAAAATGGAATTGTTCATCAAAGCTCATGTGTTAACTCACCTCAGCAAAATGGAATTGCAAAGAAAAAATCAACATCTTCTTGAGGTGGCACGTGCATTACTCGTCTCTACCAATGTCCCAAAATATTTGTGGGTCTGTCTTGATAGCTGCATATTTGATTAATCGCATGCCATCGCGTGTGTTTCAATTTCAAACTCCTTTTCAAATTTTCTTTAAACATTTTTCCATTGCATCAATCTTTGCTGATTTACTATTGAAAATTTTTGGATGCATGACTTTTGCTCATGAACATAAACATCTTGGTAAACTTGAACCCCGTGCTATTAAATGTGTTTTCTTGGCTACTCTTCCACTCAAAAAGATTATAAATATTTTGAATTGAACATGGAAAGAGTTTTCCCTGTGACTTGGAACCGTGCAATGGACGAAGGCACTTATATTAATTAAATTGGGCATCCCAGTACATGATGCTATTTCAATGTAACTGCTGAATACTAAGGACCTGATCAGAGATTTCTTTCACTTAATGGGCACAAGTCATGGCTTATCGTCCTGTGTTTTATGTGGGTTCGGATGGATGACTTTATTACATTAATAAAGGTAAGAAAAAATCAGTTTACCATATTTTGCCATCTGTGACCGTTAGAAGAAGGGAGGGAAACACAGTTTTTTCACTAGAGAAAAAAATTGATGTTCTTAATCATTCAATAAGTTGTTCCTAATTTCTATTTCTGACATTTTTCCATTTCTCCTCTCTAGGTTCTTAACATATGCAAGATGATATGTAGCCAAGAATATAGATATCAGAAATCCAATAGCTTGTCTAATATGTTTGATCTCATTCCAGGCTGAACCTGTATACTGCTTTTTTTTTTTTTTTTTGGAGAAAGGACAGGAAGGTTAGCGTACCTATTAAATGAACTGAACTACCGAAAAGAATAACACCATTGTTAATTTCATGCACATCATAACACCAATGATCTACTTTAGCCAAACCAGCTTTGACAAATTCTCCATTACTAAATGAGCATCACTCTTGTTTTCAAAGAAGACTAATAAAAAATGAATACTTGAGGATATAAAAATGAGAATGAAAAAAAAGTACAAAAAACAACCTGTTGAATAAGTGTACATTCATGAGAGAAAATTTTCGTGTGAACACCTTTGAACCAAAATGGGGGAACCTGCCAAAATAAAGCAGAAGTGAGAGGAAATCAGAGCATGACAACTAGAAATAAATGAAAACACAACCACCACCCAAAGAAAGGAAAATAAATTTATGTAAAAAATGTATGTACATTCCTCACTAAGGTTTGAGGAAATTATGTAGATCAACCTTCTAGCTCAAATTTAAATAAACCTAACTTAATTAATTATTAGCACAAACCATCCACTGCCTAAAACCAAAATAGAGAATATATACAGGTAACTTGAGAAACAACAAGGAATGTCGTGTAATTTTATCATACTTCAAGAAAAGTATACATTTTTTTTATCAGTGATATATTTAATAGGAGAGATCCTAATATATATATATATATACACACACACACACACACCGTAAAGAACAAGTAGTGTAGTTGGCTCAAATTGCTACACGGAGCCAGAATCATAGAAATAAAATAATGATGCAAAAGCGGTTCAACTAACATGATTTTCTTTCAAAGTACTCAAAATAGTTCCTAGGCTTTTCACTCTCCTGCTAGGGAGCAATCATTGCGCCCTGGGCATTGGTGTTTGCAACAAAACATGATGATCCCTTGACCAAGCTTGCTCTGGATGGTCTTGGCACCTATCTCATCACATAAAAATAGTAATGTTTCAACCTAATAGAAGCTTTACTAAAGAGTAGTGAAGAGATTGTCATACCTGGATGGACAATCCAAGTAAAAGAGAAATTTCTTTCTTCAAGTTATAGCGAATAATTCCATATATCTTTTCCACATATTCTCTAAGCTGCTGTTTGAAAAGCACAGATTGGTAATTGACTTCAACTTGTCTTGATGTATCTACTCTCCTGCTTGTGCTACCATAGATTAGGGAAAAATTGACTCCATCTGGAGTTCCACGAAAACACTGAAAAAGAAATGGACTAGGCTTATTGTCAAGATGTGAATATTGTAAATAGGGTGTAAATTAAGTAGGAGAATCAACTCATAGTCTCTTAAATTGAGCTATTTTGTCTGGGACGTTATTCTTGCTTTAGACAGGAAATTATTACAAAATTAGGAGTGACCTTGTTTCCATTTCTGTAGCCTTGTATCATGTTATTATATATATATATATATGCACACTTAATAAAACGAAATATTATTCAGATCTCATTTCTGGTTGTTATTTAACATTATCTGAAAATAAAAGCTTTTCAACGGGGATTAATCTATTCAAGCCAGGAGCTATGTTACTCGAGTCATCCTCCCAAACAGGCTGTTGATGATGAATGACAGTGCTGACGAGCCATTCCGGCAGAACCACTTGCTTTGAGTATGTTCTGGAGTAACAAGGCAAGTGTTGAGGCATTTGATTACCAATAGGCCAAGACATTATTGTTATCCTGGGTCTGAAGTCCAAATGGAAATATGAATGACTTGAAAGTAATATGTTAGGTAAGACACGCAAGAAAAAGAGCAATAGCACAAGCAAGTTCTGTTTTCACACCTAGTTGCATGGCCAGTAGTTTGGATGATACGATAAAAACACTACACTCAACTTCAAATGATCTCCAGTGCAAGCAAGAAACATTTGCATATGACAAGCAGCAATTGGTCTGTTCCCAGAAAAGCCTAGAGATTGTGCAATACATCTAATGAGTAACTCTTGATTCTCCTGTTGTTGATTTAGTGACATCTGTGGTTTATCCTCCATTTAAGAGAGACGATTCCGTCTGCTTCATTCATGGGCTATGCGTCTGCTTCACTCATGGGCTATGCAGTTCCTGATTAATCATTAGGTGACCAAGAAAAAAGTAAAATTTACATAGAAATACCCAAACCAATAACATTTGGTTTAAAATAGATTTAGTTACCAAAGATGTTTTTGCATCCACGTAGGGGTGCGAATAAACTAGGCCGCCCAACAGGAGCCTATGGCTTGGCCTATTAAAAGTCTAGCTCAGCCTTACCTGTTTAGTAAAAAGGTTAGGTTAAGCTTTTTAAAAAACTTATTTATTTAAATAGCCTAGACTCATACTTTCTAAAAAAAACCTATTAGGCCTGACAGGCCGGTCCGTATATATGTAATTAAAATATAATATTTATATATAGATATAGTAATAATAAAATAAAAGACTCGTCATATTTGTGTATTAAAGACTCTTCATTTTCTCTCTTTAAAAAAAGACTCTTTATTAGAATTTTGAACCCTAATTTTTTGTTCTCACTCCATACTTATTCTTCTTTCTCAAAATCATTGTGCTATAAATTTAACGTATGTATTTTATTATTTTATTTTGTTAATAATTGTTCATATATACATCAAGTTTGTTGCAAAAAGTGAAATAAATGGATGTTATGGTTGTACAGGTTCAACAAAATTCACGCTTTTTATTGTTCTATTAGTCTTTTTAGAGATAGGCAAAATATCTTTTGTACACGCCTTATCATTAATATATTAACTTGTTAATCTATTAAAAAATATGTCTAAATCCTTATTTAAAATGTTAATATGAACTAGGCTTTTAAATAGACTAATAGTTCGTACCAAACTTTCGTAAAGGTCAGACTTACGCCTAAAAAAAGTCTATGATAGGCCACAAGTCAAGCTTAGGCCTTGATTTTTTTTGACAGATTAAACTCAGGTCTTGCAAAGTCTAGTTCAGTTCGGCCTATTATCACCCCCACGGTAACATGACCACTTTCAGCAGCTCTCTACCAACAGAGAAGAGACATTTTTAAAACAATTGTCAAGCTTTAATTTGTTTTCATGCATATTGTTGAAGATTGACGCTAATTAAGGAGAATCAACATATTTTGTTTTGTACAGTTTTATGACAGCTGTATGTCCATTAAATATAGATTAGTATTAGCTAATTTCTAGTCTTTCCTATCTCATTAGAATTAGCAATTATGAGGAGAATAACTTCCCTAATTCTTAGGCTAGATTAGCGCCCAGCCTTAATCTCCTAGTCTATATAAATTCTGCTTTGTATTATTGTAAAGATATAGAAAATAAAATAAGAAAATTCCGCATGGTATCAGAGCTCGATCTGATCCATCCCTAAGAAAACCCTAGCGCCGCCAGCAATGGGTGAACCTTCCGACAAACAGCCAAAGATGGAAACTGGATCATTTCCGACCAGTTCACATGATGGGCTCAGTCATCTCATCACTGGCCATAAATTAAATGGTCAAAACTATACCCAATGGGTAAGATCAGTCAAGATCTTCCTTCAAGGAAAAGGGAGAGAAGACTACATCACAGGAGACACAAAATGTCCCCAAGAAGGAGATGCCACCCTTCAAAAATGGAAACTTGAGAATAGCCAAGTAATGTCATGGCTGCTCAACACCATGACCAACGAAATTGGTGAAATTTTCATGTTCTATGATTCGGCAAAGGAGATATGGGATGCTGTGAAGGAAACATATTCAAATGTGGACAATACCTCTGCCATATTTGAGATAAGAAGCATTCTACACAACCTTCGACAAGGAGAATCTTCTGTTACTGAGTATTTTAATACACTTAGTAGACATTGGCAACAACTAGATGTATATGAAGAAGTCACATGGGACTGTCCAGGGGATAAGAAAAAATTCAAAGAGCTGGTGGAGAAGGACAGAATCTACATGTTCCTATTGGGACTAAACAAGGACCTTGATGAAGTCCGTGGAAGGATCCTTGGAACCAAACCTCTTCCCAAAATTCGGGAAGCCTTTTCAGAAGTAAGGAGAGAAGAGAGCAGGAGGAAACTCATGTTGGGAAATGCCACCTCAACACCTCCCACCGAGAGCTCAGCAATGGCTGCAAGAGGAAACCAAATTCGGCCATTTCAAAAGAAAAATCGTCCCTGGTGTGATCACTGCAAGAAACCAGGCCATACACAAGAAATATGTTGGGTTATACATGGAAAACCCCCAGAAGCCAAGCAATTCAAAAGCAGGGACAGCAGAGGCAACGCAATTTTTAACCACCAAGAAGCTGAGGTAAAATCTACTTCATTTCCATTTAACAAGGAACAAATGGAGGCTTTACAAAAAATCTTCAAACAAACCATGCTCTCTACAGAAAAAGGTGGTACGGCTGTAGTGGCTCAGAGAGGTAATGTCTCACATGCTCTAAATACTAGCATGGGAAAAACAAAGTCATGGATTGTTGACTCAGGGGCTTCAGATCACATGACTGGAAATTTTAATTTGTTTACTAGTTATTCTCCTTATCCATTTAACTGCACTGTCCGAATAGCAGATGGCACACATTCTAAGGTCATGGGTACAGGATCAATTATTTTGTCACCTAATATTACACTAGAATATGTTCTATATGTGCCAAAACTTGATTGCAACTTGCTGTCCATTAGCAAAATCACAAGAGATTTGAAATGTGTTACTAAATTTTCTCCTAACTTGTGTGAATTTCAGATTTTGGAGTCGGGGAAGACGATTGGCAGTGCTAAAGAGTGTGCTGGACTCTACCTACTTCAAGCTGAAGAATTAGAAAGAGGACTCAAGAACCAGTCATATGCAGCAGCTAGTGTTCCAAGTAGTGACAATCCTGTAATGTTATGGCACTATCGATTAGGCCACCCAAATTTCATGTATCTGGAAAAATTATTTCCTTCTTTATTCAATAAAAATCAGAAGCATTTTCAGTGTGAAATTTGTCAATTGTCCAAACATACACGTAGCCAATACCCACCCCAACCCTATAAGCCATCCCAACCTTTCGCCCTAATTCATAGTGATGTATGGGGACCATCACGCATTAAGAATGTTACTGGTTCTAGATGGTTTGTCACGTTCATTGACGATCACACTCGTGTTACCTGGGTATTTTTAATGAAAGAGAAATCAGAAGTAGGAAGGATCTTTGAGGTTTTCCACAACATGGTGCAAACTCAATTTCACAACAAGATCCAAGTGCTTAGAACTGACAATGGTTGTGAGTACTACAATTCGATTCTAAGTTCTTACCTACAAAAAGTTGGCATTGTTCACCAAAGCTCTTGTGTGGACACTCCACAACAAAACGGAGTTGCGGAAAGAAAGAATAGACATATTTTGGAAGTAACTAGATCAATCATGTTAGCCACAAATGTCCCGAACCAGTTTTGGGGGGAAGCTGTCCTTTCGGCAACACACCTTATAAATAGAATGCCTTCCCGGATCCTTAACCTCAAGACCCCCCTCTCCACACTCCAAATCTTCTTCCCAACCAGCAAAATACTCACCTCCATTCCCTTAAAGATTTTTGGATGCTCATCCTTCGTCCACAACCACAACCCACACCGTAGTAAACTTGACCCCAAATCTATCAAGTGCATTTTTCTTGGTTACTCACCTCACCAAAAAGGGTACAGATGTTACTCACCCATCACCAAAAAATTCTACCACACCATGGATGTAACCTTCTTTGAGAACCAACCATACTACCCCAAAGTTGGCATTCAGGGGGAGCAAGTACACACATATCCAATTGAAACTTTAGAATACCAACCTTGGATGTTTGAACAAACAGAAACTGCCCCTATCCCAGCTGAAAGGACAGCAGAACCTGAACCGGTTGTTGTAACAGAAACTGAAGCAGTGGCCGAGGCAGAAAATGGAAAAAACAATGAAATTGGAACAACCCAACATAATCAAACAGAAACTGAAGCAGTGGCCGAGGCAGAAAATGGAAAAAACAATGAAATTGGAACAACCCAACATAATCAAACAGAAACTGAAGCAGTGGCCGAGGCAGAAAATGGAAAAAACAATGAAATTGGAACAACCCAACATAATCAAACAGAAACTGAAGCAGTGGCCGAGGCAGAAAATGGAAAAAACAATGAAATTGGAACAACCCAACATAATCAAACAGAAACTGAAGCAGTGGCCGAGGCAGAAAATGGAAAAAACAATGAAATTGGAACAACCCAACATAATCAAACAGAAACTGAAGCAGTGGCCGAGGCAGAAAATGGAAAAAACAATGAAATTGGAACAACCCAACATAATCAAACAGAAACTGAAGCAGTGGCCGAGGCAGAAAATGGAAAAAACAATGAAATTGGAACAACCCAACATAATCAAACAGAAACTGAAGCAGTGGCCGAGGCAGAAAATGGAAAAAACAATGAAATTGGAACAACCCAACATAATCAAACAGAAACTGAAGCAGTGGCCGAGGCAGAAAATGGAAAAAACAATGAAATTGGAACAACCCAACATAATCAAACAGAAACTGAAGCAGTGGCCGAGGCAGAAAATGGAAAAAACAATGAAATTGGAACAACCCAACATAATCAAACAGAAACTGAAGCAGTGGCCGAGGCAGAAAATGGAAAAAACAATGAAATTGGAACAACCCAACATAATCAAACAGAAACTGAAGCAGTGGCCGAGGCAGAAAATGGAAAAAACAATGAAATTGGAACAACCCAACATAATCAAACAGAAACTGAAGCAGTGGCCGAGGCAGAAAATGGAAAAAACAATGAAATTGGAACAACCCAACATAATCAAACAGAAACTGAAGCAGTGGCCGAGGCAGAAAATGGAAAAAACAATGAAATTGGAACAACCCAACATAATCAAACAGAAACTGAAGCAGTGGCCGAGGCAGAAAATGGAAAAAACAATGAAATTGGAACAACCCAACATAATCAAACAGAAACTGAAGCAGTGGCCGAGGCAGAAAATGGAAAAAACAATGAAATTGGAACAACCCAACATAATCAAACAGAAACTGAAGCAGTGGCCGAGGCAGAAAATGGAAAAAACAATGAAATTGGAACAACCCAACATAATCAAACAGAAACTGAAGCAGTGGCCGAGGCAGAAAATGGAAAAAACAATGAAATTGGAACAACCCAACATAATCAAACAGAAACTGAAGCAGTGGCCGAGGCAGAAAATGGAAAAAACAATGAAATTGGAACAACCCAACATAATCAAACAGAAACTGAAGCAGTGGCCGAGGCAGAAAATGGAAAAAACAATGAAATTGGAACAACCCAACATAATCAAACAGAAACTGAAGCAGTGGCCGAGGCAGAAAATGGAAAAAACAATGAAATTGGAACAACCCAACATAATCAAACAGAAACTGAAGCAGTGGCCGAGGCAGAAAATGGAAAAAACAATGAAATTGGAACAACCCAACATAATCAAACAGAAACTGAAGCAGTGGCCGAGGCAGAAAATGGAAAAAACAATGAAATTGGAACAACCCAACATAATCAAACAGAAACTGAAGCAGTGGCCGAGGCAGAAAATGGAAAAAACAATGAAATTGGAACAACCCAACATAATCAAACAGAAACTGAAGCAGTGGCCGAGGCAGAAAATGGAAAAAACAATGAAATTGGAACAACCCAACATAATCAAACAGAAACTGAAGCAGTGGCCGAGGCAGAAAATGGAAAAAACAATGAAATTGGAACAACCCAACATAATCAAACAGAAACTGAAGCAGTGGCCGAGGCAGAAAATGGAAAAAACAATGAAATTGGAACAACCCAACATAATCAAACAGAAACTGAAGCAGTGGCCGAGGCAGAAAATGGAAAAAACAATGAAATTGGAACAACCCAACATAATCAAACAGAAACTGAAGCAGTGGCCGAGGCAGAAAATGGAAAAAACAATGAAATTGGAACAACCCAACATAATCAAACAGAAACTGAAGCAGTGGCCGAGGCAGAAAATGGAAAAAACAATGAAATTGGAACAACCCAACATAATCAAACAGAAACTGAAGCAGTGGCCGAGGCAGAAAATGGAAAAAACAATGAAATTGGAACAACCCAACATAATCAAACAGAAACTGAAGCAGTGGCCGAGGCAGAAAATGGAAAAAACAATGAAATTGGAACAACCCAACATAATCAAACAGAAACTGAAGCAGTGGCCGAGGCAGAAAATGGAAAAAACAATGAAATTGGAACAACCCAACATAATCAAACAGAAACTGAAGCAGTGGCCGAGGCAGAAAATGGAAAAAACAATGAAATTGGAACAACCCAACATAATCAAACAGAAACTGAAGCAGTGGCCGAGGCAGAAAATGGAAAAAACAATGAAATTGGAACAACCCAACACCATGGACACAAATTGTTGATGTAGAAACTGATTCTACATTAGTTATCTTCTCTTTTAGCCAACCTAATAATAGAACTGTGAGATTTCGTTCAACCATCCGAGCAAATTAAGAGTGGGATTGATGTAACTTTTGATGATGACTTTTGAAATTAGCTATAAGGTCTTCTGAGAAGTAAACCTAAGTTAAAAGAAAGATAAAATTAAGATAAGTTAGCCAATGATATGTATCCCCACATCTCACTAGAAAGAAAACCTATACAGCAAGAAATTTGGAACTCAAGAATTTTAAACATTTCAATCAATATTTTCAGAAATCATTATTGATTATCACGAGTAGACATAAATCAGGGATTATTGTTCATTATATATACTACCTAGTCATTGATTCTTGGAGCTGACGAAGCTTCTTCTCCGTGTCTTCTAACCTTTTACCTCTTTCTTCACTACAAATTTTAGCTTCGTTATATTTTCTTTCAAACTCTTTGGCTTTCTGTTTTTCCAACTTGAGTGAAGTCTGTGTGAAGATAATGACAAGAAAATATCACAGACGAAGATATCATCATGATATACTTCTAATAAAAACACAGGTATATCACCATAAGCTTCGAAAGAAATTGTGTTCCTTAGTCAGTTTTGTGATAAACTAGTCCATAGGCATATTCAAAAACAAAACATTTTACTTGAATCAATTATGAATTCTTAATGGAGATATAAAACCAGTCATGTGCCTCCATCGCGCATCTTCAATGATTTGTTCCTAACATGGTAAGACAATATGTATACAATAATGTTAACTTAGATTGTAAACAGAACTTAATGTGCTCTCTCATACAAGATTTCAATTTCAAAAGAAGCATTATTATATACAGAAAGAGATACACCCTTGAAATAAGGTTCACCTAACAGAAAATTATGTCTAACTTTACCTTTAGGCTCTCGACTTCCATTCTTAGTGTGTTAATATTCTCTTTATCATCAACAAGAACCTTCGTTTCTTTAATAACAGAAGATGCTGCTTCAATAGCTTTCTTTGCATTCTCTCGCTCCTTGAGGAGCAGAACATTAGTTTCGTCAACTTTTCTCTTCATCTCCTGCAATGAGTTCTGCAGTTTTGCTATCTCCATTGCTTTGAATTCCGCTAGATTGGTCTGCACATGATTCCAAATGATTCTCTTGAGGGTTTACCAATTTTGAAGATACGTGAAAACTTTCAAATGTTTGGCCTTTTACCCTTCTTTTTATTAATAATTTGTGCAAAAATGTTTTTCAAAATGACAATTTCGTAAGAGATCAGAACAACAACATCCTCCCAAGTTATATCTATCTTCAAAAGATATATCTCACCCTTAAACCTTTTTCTAGTTGGAGACGCCAAATGAGTTCCTCCACTCGTTTTTCAAGCTTATTTTTTGCTTCTTGAAGAGCGTCGGTATCTCCTGCAGCCTAAGGCAAATGGAAACAGATGTCAACTTAGATCAGATAGAAATGAAATAAGGGATTGATATAACGAAATGATGAAAATTGAAATTTAAGTTTTATGCTACTTAAATCTTAAATACTAAGAATGACTCGTAAATAAGCAGCTTAATTGGTTAGAACAGATTGTGCCTTGTTTAGATAGGAAGGCAAGTCAAGATCGACATCTGAAGTAACTTGCCAAGCTATGGATTGTCTCGTACAATTGTTGTATATAATTAGTATAGACCGTTTGGGCCTTCTTCCAAATCTCATGACATGTTTTCTATGGACAAAAGTGTACGTTCAATGGACTGCAACAATAATGCCAAGAGTTGATAATCAGACTTTTCCAATCTTCTTTTTCAGAAACACCAATGTCACCTGCCTTTTTCTCAAGCTGGTCATACAATCCTTGACCTAGAAACCATATTTCCAATGTATTATGCCAGTCGGGGATGGAGCTACGATGTAGCTTCTAAGGGCCTGAGCCCCTGCCAAAAATTGATCAGTATACTTTACTGTTATTGTCTTGTTTAAGTTATACCTTATTTTGATTTTTTTTCTTTTACCAATTATAAATCATACTATTCATATTAGTATGTTTTGTAATCGATACAACCTTTTGAGATAACCAATTATTGAGCAGGTTACATCATACTCTAAGAACCAATTATTTTTATTGTTTTTAGTACCGAGTAACAATTTTTGTAACAAAACTCATGCTTCATTTAACACTTATTTTTGAAGTACCTATTATTTTGAACAAAATCAATGCTTTCTTTCCCTCAATTTAATTTAAATTTAACTATTTCAGCTTTTATAAATCTTTACATTTTTTTTTTCTTTCTATCAGTAGAGTTATGTAACAATTTGGGGAGAGACTGACTTCTGCACAATGTTTCTTGCTGTTTGGCTCCTCCCACTACTCCATCTTGGCTCTGCCTTTGAGGCCAGTCCAAATAATTTTTTTCATTCAACTTCTCTGACATGATTGTAGGAGATCCAAAAAAGGAAAAAGAAATCAAACTCTTCTTCTCAGACTTAGTTTCCTAAGAGGTCTCTTCCATGGATGAAAATAGAGATTCAAAACACTAAAACAGAGACAAGATGGAGTAGCAAGAAAGGGATCAAACCAGAGTGCTCTAGCACCAACTTAAATTTGAATATCTCTCATATCATTCATAAGGAAACACGATCCCAGAAGCAAAGCAAACACAATCCCAGACTATCGGGATCAAATCAAAACAAAATTGGACATCTAAAAAAATTAGGATCCTATCAGAAAATCAAATGATAAATACAAAATATATTTACGATCAACAAAAACTTTCAAATATTTGGCCTTTTACCCTTCTTTTTATGTATAATTTGTGCAAAAACGTTTTTCAAAATGAGAATTGTGGGAAAGATCAGGACAACAACATCCTCTCAAGTTATATTTAACGACAAAAGATATATCTCACCCTTAAACATTTTTCTTGTTGGAGACGCCAAGTGAGTTCCTCCACTTGTTTTTCAAGTTTCGTCTTTGCTTCTTGAAGTGCTCCAGTTTTTCTTGCAGCCTACAGCAAATGGAAACAAATGTCAACTTAAATGAGATTGTTAGAATATTAGAAAATATCTTATAATATCTATTGTATTATATTAGAGTATCTTGAGGATCAATTTATATTCATAGAGATATCTTAGAATATCTCTCATTATTATTAGGATTTATTCCTGATTTAGGATTGAGTCTATGTTTCTCTATAAATAGAGATTAGTATTGAGTCTTTTGTAATCAAGATAGCATAAAGTTATTATCAATAATATTCAAACCCTTATTATTTTCTCTCCTCCTTTTCTCTAAAATCCCACAACTTCAACAGAGATAAAATAAGGGAATGATATAATGAAAAGATGAGGTTAGTATTAGATTTGGTCCTTCATATAATCACCAAAAAGAAAGATCAGGGGACACAAAACTTTAGCATGACTTAATTCAGGGTCAATACAGATGAGATATTAATGTTTGTAGTTCTCTGCAGGGTTTATATTTTTTTATCAGCATCACTTCTTTCACAATGAAGATATGACAATGGTTTGAGAAATCCAAATATAAAAACAGAAAGATAACAAATCTTTTGGCTTCTGTAATCACATGAGAAAAGTTAAAAGACATTTTCAACTTTTTGGATCAGAGTACTATAATGACAAAAATGGAACAAAAAAAGAATGAAATTTGAATGTAATTTTACATGATGATGCACGATTTTACTAATAAAAATATCATCAGATAGCATCTTTCACTAAGTGTGCCTGAAGTTATGCAGGTTGAGTGCAATACATATTCTGTCATATATTTCTGAAGATTCTACTTAATGATGGATATATGAGTGGACTTTATTATGAGATGAATACCAAAAATTGTGGGATTCTAATTCCAGCTTTTGGGTTCAAATTAGTTTGTTATATATGTCATTATATAGATGGAGTCCAGCTTTTTCCTTTCTTCTCATTAGGTTGATTGGTTAATAATGGGTCTTTTAAGTCATGTCTTTCTCATAATTATTGAGTTCATCACATAATTAAGAATCATGTTAAACATGAAACATACCATTTTCAGTTTCTTGAGCTCTTCCCTGGCTAAACACCTTCTCCATCTAGATTGTGTAACTATTGAACCTTCTTTGAGCCTCTTATAATGTAAGGCCATTTTGTGGCACCGCCACCGAGCCTGCAATTTTTTGGGAGAGAGAATATTAAATAATGAATACTTATGGCTCTAAAGTAGAATCCAAATTAGTTATCAGCCAAAACCTGAATAATGACGGAAGCTTTGGTTCGTATCCCAAATCTCAACTCCTTGTGAGCAGCAATGGCCCTTAAAGCTGATTGCAATATAAGTACTGACCTATGAAGTTCTTTATAAGCCTTCCTAGCTTCATATCTGCGTATATTCTTTTGAATTTTCACAGCAGCAGCAACGGCCTCCCTTTTCATTTTCTCATAGCGTTTGAATACAAGTCTTCCTACAAAAAGTATGTTGTATTTTAAATTGTGTAGAGAAGGGAGAATGATTGTGCAATGAGGCCTCCTACTGGGACTTCCTGCTCTGAGATACATCGTTCTATTTAAGGACATCCATACTTCGAGAAAATAAAACTACATCTATCCTAAGAAATGAATTAGGCTATTTCACTTCTAAAATATTTCACCTCTCCACCGAGACTGCACATATATGGTCTTCTTTTGCAATGCAAGATAATATTTCCGAATTTGATGGGTTCGTATGCGCCGTTGGATAACTTTTGCTGCACTACCAAGTACTTGAGCTCTCCGAGCATCTAGTTCAGCCATCTGACCTGCTCTCAAGAATACCTTTGTTTTTCCAATCTACAACATTTGACAGCCAATAAAACAAATTTTGTGAACATGAGTAGGGAATAAATATTATACACAGATGCATGTTATAAGACTGTACAAGATCCCTGTTGATATTAGATAACTAAATCTGAAGAAGGTATTATAAATGAATACTACAAATGAGTTAAAGTTGTTGCTAATGTGTTAGAGTTTTATAATGGAATTATGGACAAGAACACAAGAAATAATTATTCTGGTGAAACATTTCAAATTACCCTATATCCTTTAAGCCCCATCTTTTCCAGAATCTTTTGGCAAGCATTCTTTTCAATACAGCTGTCATAGGGGCAATGACTTAACAAATTAGAAGTATGCCCGAGTTTGGTCCAAAATATCAGACATGTCAAATCAAAACTTACTTCCTCCCTCGCATAGAAAATATACTAAAAGAGTGCTTACTGTGCTCCCATGGCCTCTGGGGCAAGGAGGCCAAATCTGTTTACAAATTCAAACAAAGGGCAGCGTGTAGGGTAGCCAGCACAAGAGATTCTGATAGCCTCCAGCACACCCTATACAGGAAAGAGTTAGGGACAGTCGAAGAAGGATTGAAGACTGGTAAAAACTATAGTTTTGTATGAACCATTATACAAAGAATGCAATATAGGAAGAACATAAAAGTATACTCACACCACAGCGGAGTTGATGCATAATGTTGACATTTTCGAAAATTGCAGGCTTGAGGAGGTTGTTTGGTTTCACACATCTAATGTAATGGGGTTTTGTAGAACTTAATGTTTCCATTAGTTGCTGTAGTTGCAGCTGCACCGTTCAAATTTGTTAGCTTCCTGATAATAAGATTGCAGATAATTTCTTTTTTACAAGAGCTTGCATCAAATTTGTTATTTAAAGCAAACTCCGCAAATAGAAATGAAGTTAACCAAATAAAGATACCTTAAAACGAGAACCTATTGAAGAAAATTTGGAAGATTTTGATGTCTCTTCTGGAAGGGGTGGAAAAAGGTCAGATATAAAGGGACATTTGGAAGCAATCAATAAATCTTGATGTTCAGGAACCACGTAATCCTTGTTTTTGTCTAAAAATTGGTCAGATTGGTATGTCACCTGCATATTTTATGATGGCATAAATGAATACCAAATAAATAAAATTGCAACAACCAATTTGAAGAGAGCTAGTCATACCTCTCCAGCATAATGAGCAATGGTGAAATCTGTTTGAGACAATTTTGGCTTAATAAAGCGCTTGTGATTCTTAAATGTTTGATATAACTTGTTTGCAAATGTTTCATGTGTTGACTTTGGAAACATGCTGAAAGAAAAAGGAGATGATAAAAGAAGAATAAGTATGTAGATATAGTATGTTATGCAACAGGAAGCTTTAGATTCAACGAAACCAAACAAATGGAGCATTTCTAATTTAACCAACGTAAAGAAAAAAAGAAGGAAAGTTAAAACCATCTAGCGAGCAAACATAAAAAGAAGTAATTAACGGAATGTAACAATATTTTACCAAGCTTCATCAAGGAGAGCAACAATTCCTCCAGGCTTCTGCAAAAGCAAAATCAAGGTAAAAGAATTGTAAAAGAAGGGAAGGAGAACAAAACGGAGTGAAAAGCCTCACCAGGGATCTAATTAGGCAAACAAATAAACCCAAAATAATAGCCTACTTGAAGACTGGTATGAAATAGAGCTTTTGTTGTAAATATGTATTGCTCTGATTTAGGGTAGAATCATATTTTTTAATTATTAGCATATATTTTGTTTCCTTACTTCCTAATTAGCATTTATTTGGATTAGCCTATATGTTAACTGTTAGAGTATAAGTAGCTTCTCATATCTTGATACTATGCTAGAGTATCATAACATATCTCATAAGATTAGTTTCTATATTACTTAGTTATTATAATGATTTGTTTCCCGAAAATATTTGTATACTAGATTCTAGTGCTAGTGATTGTGAGTTCTTCCTCATATTACTCATCCTACTCCATGTTGTCTTTAAAGAAACATGTTATTGTTGCTAATGGATTTCATGCATCTATTATTGGACACGGCAACATTCAACTGTTTCTATGCTTGAACAATGTCCTACGTGTTCCCATACTTTTTATAATATTGTTTATATACACAAACTCAACTTGAAGTGTGAAATAACTTTTTTAGCTCCATTGTGTTTTTCACGAGCTTGCCACGGGGAGGACAATTGAAGTTGCTAAGGACAAAGGAGATTTATGTTATTGGCAACGCATAGGATGTATATAGTACTAGCATAAAAGTATTGACTTACTCAACAGCAAGAAAGATGGCACGGCGGAGAAGAGATTTTGAAAAACACCTACAAGGTACTCTAAACATGCTAGAAGGAAAGCACGGCAGAAGAGAGTTTCAAAAACATGTTGTGGACTTTGTGTATGGTTGACAAGATGGCATGAAATCCTTCATACTAAGGGGAACTCAACAGCATGATGACGATAAAACAAGTTACAGAGCATTTTACCACCTTGATACCAAGTTGAAGTTGTGAGGCTTCAGATAAAGAGAGGAGAGAAAGAATAAAGAATAAAATATGATTATGATTACGATTCATAATTTGATGATACAAGAAGATTAAGCGTTGACCTTAATACAAAACTCCAAATCCTAATCAAATGGAAAAACAAATCATGATAACGACTAATTTAATATGGAAATTAATCTTAAGAGATACTAAGATAAGAAATTAATCCTATGAGATAATTCAAGATAATATCAAGATATTAAAAAATATTTTTTCATATATTCTAACAAAGACTTCCAAATCAAAAATTAATTTAGCATCCTCAATCCCTTAGATAAAAGTGAAAAGGGAGAAAGAAAAACCTTTTCAATAAGGTCCAGAACATCTTGGTTGTCTACAAATTCAATGTAGCTCCAATTGATCTGCTCCTTTGTATATTCTTCTTGTTCCATTTTGAACAGGTGCTGAAATTCGTCATCAAAACCATATTAAATATGGAAATCAAAAAAAGAAATTTAAGTGCATAATTTAGTCCGAAATTTTGCCTGATTGAAATGTTGCTGCAACTTTTCATTTGTGAAATTAATGCAGAACTGCTCAAAACTGCAGAGCATGACAAACTGAAAATAAGTTACAAAAGAATGAAATTGGAAACACGCATAGGTGGATGCTTTCAATATCTTCAGTAATGCAATCTTGCGTATGTACTTGTACAGATAGGGATATTTATTCTTCTAAACTATCATATTACCTGTTTAATTTAAAGCTTTCAAAACCATAGATATCAAGGACCCCAATCAAACATTTAGAATTGGGGTCTTGTCCAATTGAATTATTAATCTTGTCCACCAGCCTGTTACAGCACACACAAATGCAGTAGGAATCACAATCAGAACCCTGTATCTTCAGTACTTTTTGTATTAGTAAGACAATATAGAGGTCTGAAAAAATGGATTAATTTCGATTTTCAGTATCCTACCAATCAAATAGCCG
Organism: Cicer arietinum; assembly: GCF_000331145.2. Taxonomy (NCBI): domain Eukaryota; kingdom Viridiplantae; phylum Streptophyta; class Magnoliopsida; order Fabales; family Fabaceae; genus Cicer; species Cicer arietinum. The sequence continues at coordinate 4,728,545 of NC_021163.2, forward strand.
AGAATAAATTGTTTTTGCCAGTCCATCTCTACTGACCGTTGCACTTTGTGGGTCAAGGCTCCGTTTTATAACTTCTTCAGGGGTGATCATAACACGTTTGCATAATGCATCTTCCAAGGCATCAGCATCACACCTGATCAATGTTGACAATCATATTGAAAGGAAATTGAATATCATATGGACAGAATTAATAATACAAAAACATCCATACATCAGAAGCTCGGCAGCTATTTTCAGGTGGAATTTGGCTTTGTCATCTTTTGGAACTGATGAGTCAATTTCCTTTCCTTTGGCAAAATCAATATTACCAAGATGAAGAATTGCAGCAACAACTCTGAAAATGGCTTCCTGAAAAAAGAAAGCACGGGAAAGCAGAAAGAAAAAAAGCAATCATTCTCTATTCTAGCGAGAATAAAGCTAAATTCATGCTTGTGAAATAATTACCTGATCTGTTTGACTTATTCCAACAATATCCATAGCTCTACGGGTGGCAAGATACTCTTGAGCATCGTTTAGATCAGCCAGCTCATAGCATTTTGACTGGTTAAGGTAGTGAAATGATTTAGGATTTCCTAATTTGTATTTCTCAATTTCCTGTTAGCCAGACTTGTGATGAGTTTACATAATTGAATGAATCAACAAAAAGGTAGATTGTCGATGGAGAGCTACCTCCTGTGGTGCAGCACAGAGAAGATAAAAGCAGTGGTAGTTTCGTTCAGGATCATTAACTTGACAAACCCGAGATCTCTCAAGAAGGTATGTTCGGATGGCTGCTCCTGAGATTCTTCCACTCTTATCAAATTGGATCTCAATAAATTTACCAAAACGACTGCACCATTAAAAATATGGAGACTTTAAAACAGACTCTTCCGTAATGACTTAGACAAAGTATCATGTAGCAGTTTATGTTGGCAAACATTTCCTTTTCGGGAAAGAATAAATTGACAAAATTATTAAAAAGTCACCGTTCTAACTGTCCATATTAACATCAAACTACCTTTTGGCAATACCAAGTGGGTGTTAGGGGAGTGAAATGAAACAAAACTGAAGACAAAGTTAATTTATACTGTCAGACTATAAGGGAGAGGGAAACACAGGGAACCCTTTATTACCCATGAATCAAAAAACCGGACAAAAATGTTAGGTTATATATCATCAGACAATCACAGAATAAAATCCATGGAACCCTTTATTGGACAGTTATAAGAAAGTCTCACCTGGAATTGTTATTCCTGATAGTTTTAGCATTACCGAATGCTTCCAGAACTGGATTTGACTGCACCCAAATTTAGAAGTCTTTATTTTCAAAGAAAAGAAAAGAAGATAGAATGTTATTCGTAAAAAGAAAACAAGAACAGAAATTTTCTTATGAGTTCAATAATGAGTGCCATTTAATTGAATCTTACTTCAAGAACTTGTTGTTCAACTGTTCTTCCTTCAGTAGCAACTCTACCACCTACGAAAGCTAGGAATTGCATAAGCATTTTTGTAGTTTCGGTTTTACCAGCTCCACTTTCTCCACTCACCAGAATTGAATTGTTTTTCCCTTCAATAACCATTTCCCTGATATTATTAAAGTCAGTTGATTAATATATATTCTCTTCAATGGTAGAAATGAGATTTGAATCATAAGAAACCAAAGATTACCGATATGCAGCATCAGCTACTGCAAATACATGAGGGCTTAACTCTCCTACGGGCACTGCCTTGTATCGTTCCATCATGTGTGCACCATAAATATGAGGCAGACTTTTGAATGGATTTATCGCAATCAGAATATTTCCGGTATATGTCTGCCATAAAAATTAAGAATATAGGTAACTACTACATTGATAAACTTCGTTGGATTTTATCGCATCAAAGGGAAGAAAGCCTTACATATATTTTATTCAATTCATATCTAACTTTTAAATTTTGCAGGACTCCAGGCTCATGCAAATAGGACAGTTTAGTCATATCATCCACTCCACCAGGAGGAGCTTCCATATCCTTAGGAAAGATTTTTGATAAATTTGCAACAACCTTAAAATAGAAAAAATAGAAGTGCAGGTAATATAATTCAGATGTAATCTTTGGCTTGATAAGTTACTGCAATACTTTTCACTTTCATCAGTCAGCAAAACAAGCATGAGAGAGAACTAGTACTGCACCAAGCAATGCAGAAAACAAATCTAGAAGTAGAGAAATTATTATTATTATTATTTTCCTACTGTAGAGTTCAGATCGGAAAGAAAAAGCAGGAACACATTAGACCCAAATAGAGTGGTAAACTTGATCTGGACTTCAATAAGTTTGAAGTAGATTTTCAAGGCATTAAACATAGTTAAATAATTTTTCCGTAGATCATGATGATTAATTGAATCCTGAATTCGGAAGATCAACAGTGAAAGAAATAAACAATGATTATTTGTGCATCTCTTCCCTAGTCACTGTTTGAAGAAAGGAAAAAAAAGGAAGGACCCAAGACTCCCTTCAGTAGCAATTTGCCCTTCCTAAAGTAGAGGTAAATCGTTTACACCATTAATACTTTATCTTTCTTTTGTACCAAGTTTTCTCATACAATAAGCTAATGTAAAATATTTAGTCAAATAGAGTTCCTCTTCATTTATCAAAAGAAACGAAGAGTACATTACTATAGTTTTAGGATGTATAAGGGATATAAAGACAAATATTTCTAAGACTGGTGACATTAAAGACCTTTATACACCAAAACCATAGTATTTGGAGATGTCCATTTCTAAAAAATGGAAAGGACCTTTACTCTATTTTGTCATCCAATGCAATATAAATCTACTCCAGAGTGAAAACTTGATTTATCAAGATAAAGTGCTACCTATCATCAACAAAAATTGGTAATAAACCTACAGATGTTTCTTGAAATAAATAAATCATCAAAAAAGGCAAAAATTTAAATAAAGTAAATAAGTAATCATATTAATGGCAATCTACAAACCTTTTTCCCATTTGTAGTTACAATTTCAGCATCGTTTCCATTGATATCTGATACCTGTCCATCAATCCAAGCTACCTCTGGGTCTTCAATCCAGACATGAGAACCCACAATAATATTCACTGGAGTCCCCTGCAGATGGAGATGAGGAATCATCATTTTTTTCCGTAATAATTTGTTTTAAGATCTTACTTAAGTTCTAAATATTGATTTGTCAGCAAGAAAAGCTAATGAAAACTTTACACATGTTTGTTCCATGATGGGGGCGTTTTGAAAGATTATTAAATTTCCAAACTAAGGTAAACAAAATGTAATTGACATGGTAACCAAAAAACTAACTGTGATTTTTCTGTATGCATTGAATGATTCATCACTTTTCTTGTTTCTTATATTGGAGCATCAACATCCAATGGCACTACTACCCGATTAGGCCAAATTTTATCTCAATACAATGTCTCCCAGATTTCGCAATTCTTTTAGATTGAACTCCAAAACTCCGTTTCCCCTACACTTTTGAAGTTCCAAACAATGAACATTGATCATGGAGGACCAGCAATTCAGCATTACATAGAATCACTTGAATCTGATCCTCTAACCTTCTTAGGAAGATAGTTTGTAGAACGATTCCATCCCAGGTTTTAAATAGCATTCCCGTTAAGGATTTTGCAATTTCAACTATTACAGATGTTGTGTTACAGATTGTGATCGTCGCAGTGTAAATTAATAACAATATTGCACAAATTCTACTAAAATTATTTGTCCTATCATATAATATATAATACTTATTGAAAGATGAGAGAAGGTCATAATTAAACAAAAAGCTAACATAGTGTTTAAATCTATTCTAAAAACGTGGTTTTATTCCTATGATATGAAGAAAAAAAACCGGATTCTCGGCATTTTTTATAAACAGCGTTTTGTCGCAAGTAACGTGGGGAACCAGGAAATAACGGTAACCGCCTGTACCTATACTTTTTGCCGCGGCAGTTTTCTCAGTTGCGGACCGCTTTAAAAAGCAAGTAGTGCCACTTGATTCCATTATTCGCATAATTAATTTCAATCGAAGATAATGCAAACAAAAGGCAAGTATTGAAGAATAATATAGAGAACGATTTGTTGTAATATAGAAAATAGACGAAAGGAAAATGCATTGAAAATAAAAATTTAGGAAACGTACCATTGAAGAGGTCTAAGTTGGAAGGGTTGTGTGAGAGAGAGTGGATTTCATGAATTGAAGAGTAGAGAAGGGAATCGGTTACGGTTAGGGACGTGATCGGAAATCGTTGAAGTGTTGAAAGCGAAACGCCATTTTTTGAGAGAAAGTGAAATGGAAGATGAAAGTGAATGGCTCCGTGAAGGGACATTCTTCACTCTGTCCTTCAACTTCGGCAGCTTCTTCTTCTTCTTTCCTTTGCTTTCGCGCCATCTCGTGGCTACTACTAACCCACTCTTTCTTCTTCGTAACGGAATTTCTCGGGTTCGAATTCTCTGCGATCTGGGATAGACCACAACAATGCATTTGCGGCATAAATAGAAAATCAGACGGTTTATATCACAAGCTCGTTGTTTTAAATATTTTTTTATAAAAAGTAAAACCTTCGTACTTTTTAAACCGTATGATGCTTATTAAACGGTTGCGTGTGTCCTGAATGCATAAATACTACTTTTTCTGGATGAAAGTAATACAAAATCCGAATTTCTCTCTCTTGTATCTTAGACAAGAACTTGACTCTGTGTAAAGTGAGTACAATAAATAATATCATAACTATATATATATATATATAGATAGAGAGAGAGAGAGAAATTAATTATTGATAGTTATAATATTAATTATTAGCCAAATGCATTTGATGGAATATTGAATTATAGGTTTGTGTTGGACTTGGAGCGAAGGTGAAAGGGAATTTTGTTTGTCCCACTTATTAAATGGTTTTATTTTATTTACTCATTATTTATTTTATTTTTCAAAATATTAAATTTTATAAAAAAGTGGTTTAAACTTCTAATTGAATTTTATTATAAGAGTTCAATGAATAAACAAAAACAATCTAAAACCGTTTTATATTGTCTTCTATCAAAAAATTACCCTTTTTATGTCATATCACTAATAACCATACAAAAGGGTGCTGATATAACAAAACAATGAATTTTTATGGAAGACCAATATAAAATAGTATTATATTCACAAAGTATCTTCTTTAGACTCTATTTATTCTTTTTTGCTTGAAAATCTAAAATTAATTAAAGAAATATTAGTAATTACAGAGTACTCTCTTAAACATATTTTTTTACCGAGATCAATAATAAAAAAATATTTCAAAATTTGATAATATATATATTACGAAATTAAAAAAGATATTTATATATTAATAAAAAAAATTATTTATTTTTAAAAAGATCTTAAATTTGATTATTCTCTTAAATTCGGTAACTATGTCTATTTATTTTAAAAGTTCTCGAGAATTTATATTCCTTTTTTAAGAGTATATTTCTTTTTGGTATGGTGTGTAAAATATTTTCATCTAGCTTTAGAAATGCCGTTTCCCCCATTTGTAGTTTGCTTGTCTTGTTCTCGCAACATTGCCTGAATTCATAATCTAGTGCGAATGCAAATCAAATTTTGTAAACAAGATTAGTAGTTCATGCAAACATTTAGAGAATCTGATGACCTTTATTACACGAATAGCAAAACTTACACAAAATTACAGAAAATTGCTTAACGCAAAAAGCAAGAGTACACTTTTAATAATAGGAAAGACAAATACTGATAGCATGGACACACTATGCTGCTGCAAAATTCCAACCGCTAACTGACCAATGACCACACTTTTTCGCATAGAATTTCACGCAATAAAATATCTCAACATTTGAATTAAAATCAAACTAGTATGTTTAAATTGGCTTAAACTATATTGTAAAACATAAACCAAATCTAACTGCTGAGTTATTAATGCATAACCGCGTAAACAGCAGAGAAACCATTTCTACTATCGCTCACGCTAGTTCCAAAATGGGAGATGGTAAAAAGAAAGAGGAATCCTTGAAAACTGAAATGGAGCAACCTCATTTTCTAGCTGAAACTTTACACAAGAAAAAACAACATGCATAAAGTTACTAGTACTAGTACAGAAACATAGGCAACGTTTTGATTCTTTTCCCTTTAATTTAACATAAAAACAAAACAAACAAACAAACAAACAAACATGGCATCCTTACCCTACTAAACTTAAAATCCATTGCCTAATCCTCCTAACTAAAAGACCAGGAATTAATTTCACAACTAATTCCCATCACCAGAAGATTTCAGGTAAAGGGTTTCGCCACCATCACCGGAGTGACCACTAGAGCTTCCTCCACGTCCTTCAACCGAGCCACCAATGTCTTGCTTACCAGTACCATGAATACCGTCCCCCGTGGAGCCGCGTATGAAATCGGGAAAACCACTGGTACCTATAGATGCATTGCCACCTCCTTCACTATGCAACATGTGAAGGCCTTGACTTCCACTTGAACTCATACCAAGTTGGCTTTGCAAAGCTTGCTGCTGTTGAAGTTGTTGAGCATACAAAAGGGAGGAGCGTGCAGCCATTAGTTGTTGTTGTGTCATCTGCTGAGCTTGTTGACCTTGCATGTAGTGTGCTCCTTGCTGCATCATTCCACCGGAAGTATACTGCATTGTGGTTCAAAACAATATGAAATTTCACTAAACAAATTGTATCATGTTAGAATACCAACTTTTATTCAAAAGAAAAACAGATGAAAAAATGCAATGAATGAACATAAGAAATTTAATCATGGAGCTTGGTCAATTGTACATATATCTCTAACTGTAGACAGACTGCAATATATTTCTTTTGAGATTTAAGGTTAAAGTTTCCATATAGTTAATTGCTTTCTAACTGATAGCTTATTTCATCTTCCTTGAAAAGACTTTTTATCATATTCACATAGGAATATTAAAAAAAATAAAAAATAAAGTAAATATTGTATTCCATTTGTCTCAATAAATATCTAAAATTGTGTTTCAAAATGAATTTCATTTTCAATTTTGAATATAATTTCAATTATTTATTGCAATTGTACTCTTCAATTATTATTATGTACATCACTTCTACAGCATTAATTCTATTTTGCATTTATGATAATGAGAAACAGCGTCAATAATTAAGAAGAATATTTGTTAAATGGTTAATCTTTCTTCACTTTATAGTCATTTCTTAATTCTTAATACGTGTAAGTTAAACAAAATTGAATAGAGTGTAGCTGTGTCCAAATCTGACTTTTCGTTTTCTAATACAAATTATAGTATGGATACATTTATTTAAAAAATGTAAAAACGTATCTACTAATTTGAAATTGAACATTTATTTATATTTCAAAGAGACTTATAACTAGAGATAGAGATATGACTAACTCCAATTTTAAATATAAAGTTGAATCAACAAAATTTCATTTATTTGAAAAATTAATATATTTTTTCCAAATTTAAATCAAATAAATTAACTTTTATCGACTCATATATTTAGGGCCTGAGTTAACTAGTTATGAACATTCTGAAAATAGATAGGTATATACCTGACTAGACATGGTAGGTGGTTGAGGTTGAGAATCAGCTATTGCAGCTAGGTACATGAGATTTCTCTGCAGCCTTGATTGGTTCCTTAAATTATGCAAGAGGGTTATTATGTTAAGCACTAATGATTCTTTAGGAAAAAAGTTAATATGCAGATAAAACTTGAAGATCTAGTTTCCAAAAAAGGTTGGCCTAAAGTTGTAACTTTATTCATCAAGTCATCATGTTTTGAAACTCTTGTCAATGACTATATAGAACTGTCAAAAGTATTTAAAGTTTTGTGGGGTATCCAACATCTTAGAAAAAGGCTGCAAAAATTAGAAAGTCACAGCCCCATACTCCATGTAACTCAAAATATTGAAACACCTTGGTTTTAGTTATACATAGCAGTGAGGGGGGGTTGTTTTAGTTTTTATATTGGCCTGCAAAGTGAGACAATAGTAAATGTTACTTACTCAGCACATTCGGTGAGCTTGCCAGAATTCTGGCTTTCAACAATCTTGAGAATTAAGGATTTGTTCTCATCTAGGTACTGCTTGAAAAAAAAAAGAGAGAAAATAAATAGTTAAATGAAGCCAAAAAGAAGGTACTCGGTGAACATAGAAAAATGGTCCCGCAGAGCAGAGAAAAAGAGAGTGTATCCAATTGAAGAAAAGGGATAAGAAGGAGAAGAAGAAAGGGAAGAATAAGGAAAGAACCTGTTGAATATGATCAGTGGTGACGTTGTTGGGATAGTAAGCAGCCATGATGGGCTGCATCTGCATCAGGTGCTGTTGCATTTCAAATGGTAGTTGCTGTTGTTCTACTGAGTTGGGTGTAGTATATCTTATAAAACCAGAGAGACAGAAGAGAACAGAACAGAACAGAAAACAGCACTCTGCTACGCGCAGCCTGCAATAGTAGTGAAACGGGAAACACACACAAAAATCTCTCTGATTTGCTCTGTCCTGAAGTGATGATGATATGCTACTAAACTACTACTTCACCGAGCAAGACTGCTTTGAGGCGGTAGAGAGGGGACTCTCTTTCTTTCTTCTCTGCTATAAAACTTCATTCATACATTCATACATTACTCTCTATTTAATCAACACTTCTTTTTTCGAGACAAATCACTAACCCATTATAATTATTATTATTATTATTATTTTTACAGGAATATTATATAAAGAGTTTTATATTCGTAGAAATATATACAGACTTAAATACATTTTTTTGTTTTATATAAATTTTTTAACTTTTAATTATAAATAAGGTAAAATAAAATATGTAATTAACATTTTTTTAATGTAATTATAGTCTCTATAGCTAAATTAATATATATTTTTAAAGTTGATGGTTAGTTAAATATGTTTCTTTTCAATATAGATTAAAATTATTTACTATATAATTTTAAATGAATTAAAAATTGTAATTTTATATTAGAATTATGGAATAATCATCTTTAAAGTCATGTTGTGATGCATTAACAATTTAAAATATTTTACATTCTTGGTGCATTAAACTCAATAAATAAAAGTCATTATGACATTTATTAAATAATACAAAGAAATAAAAACATTAATTTTAAATTATTAATCAAAACAACTAAATTATTATAAAATCTCTAAAATTCTATTTATTTAAGAATAATTATGATGTATTTACTGTATAAGGATTTTTTACACCGTTTGAATAACAATGAAACTCTTCTTATAATGTCAAGGTCGGAGACAGTTCGCGAATAATTTAAAAAGGTGTAGGGTTGGGATTCTCTAAAACTAGAGCTTGAAATGTTTGTCCTTTTCTCTCACCAAATTCCCAAAACTGTCTGCTCACGTGATGCCTTCATCATCATATATCCCTTACATAAAGACACCATAATACTGACTAGTATTATATTAGAATAAATGTTTATACAAATGCTGATAAATATGTCCCAAATGCATTTATTATTCATTATTACTCTTTCTGTTTTGAAATAATTGGCCTATTTAATTATTATATATATATATATATTAAAAAGTAATATTATTTTTATTAAATTATTATAATTAAATTTTAATAAATTATCAATATTATAATTACATAATAAAAAAATACATAATTGCTCTTATGATCCCTTAACTTAATTTTAAATGATAATTTAGTTATTTTTTTTATTTAATTTTGAATGACAACTTATTTTTTTATGTCTTAAAATATCAATAATTTTATTATTTTTTTACAAAAATTTATCAAAATTTTCAAATAAAATCCATAAAATTAATTACCATTTTCAATATAATGCAAATTTTATCAAATTCATAACAAATTTTTTAAATAAACTCGTAATTTTATTATTTATTTGATAAATTTGATGTTGTTGGAGATGGAAATATGAGTTTATTTAAAAATTTGAGTTATACATTTGATTAATATAAAAAATTTCTTAAAATTGGTATTGAATTTTATGATTTTGTTTGAAGATTTTGATTAATTTTTTAAGTTTTTGTCAAAAAATGATAACATTGTTGACATTTTAAGATATAAATTATAAAATTGTTACTTAAAATTAAATAAAATGAGAAAAAAAACAAAATTAACGATTGAAGTATTACTTAAAATTAAGTTAAGCAAACGCGTGAGTAATTATGTCTAAAAAATATCACATTAAAATAATATAAAGAGTATTAATTAAATTGTACAATTGAAAAAGAAAATTAAATTTTAAATTTCAATAATTTTATGATAATTCTTTTTTTAAATTGATCAATTATTTTTAAATAAATTGAGTATTTATTTCCTTTATTATAGATTTCCTTAAAACAATCGTCTCAAAATAATTCACTTTTCAATTTTTAATATATTTTTTATTGTATTTTTAATTAATATTATTGACATCATTTTTAATATAATATATTTTACTTTATATTTATAATATTAATAATCACCAATGTTTAATAATGAGAATTTGATAAAAATAATATAATTTTTTTTATTTATATACTTTTTAATATGTCTAAAATAAACAAATGATTCAATTATTTTATAACAACTATAATATTAAATTTGCATTTGAACTTGTTAATTTAAATTCTTAAAAATCTAAATTTTTATTCTTTATAAAAAATTAATTTTAATTTTATACCAAGTGTCGTCCTAAAACTACTCAGCAAAACCAAATTTTTATTACTCCTTTTATCTTATTTTAAATATTTTATTTGTATTGTATATAATTTTAAAAAGATAATTAATTTTATTGATTTTAATAATAAAATAAACATCAATTATTAAAATAGCCTCATTAACTGCAATTAATAGAAAAGTTTGATGAATTCATATACAATATATAAATAAATAAATATTAATATAAAAATATAATTGATATTATATTAATATTATAAAATAATAAATAATTTGAGATAAAGAAAAATAGCCAACAAGTTTCACACTTACTATATACACAATATATCTATGGATAAAATCATCCAAATTTTGACCATTGTCTGTGACACTTAAAAAAACAAGGTGATATTTATTATCTTTATGATTAAAACACTAATCAAATTCATGTTAATTTGATAAAAATGAGGTAAAACAAATACATTGATTGAAACTAAACTCACTATACCAATATAAAATATAAAATAGATCATCGTCTTAATTATAAAAATAATAAAAACTGTTAATCTATATTAAATAAAAGTATTATTAATCGTCATTGAAATTTATCATAAATTTAATTATAAAAAAGATTATGATTTTTTAAATGTATAGTCACGATCACGTACAACTGATGTTTACAATAATTTAAAGACCAACTCTTTCAAACATGTTGGATAAAGATACTCGAATGTGTTAAATAAATTTTATGTAACAGAGAGACTAACTTATATTATACGGGAGAATAAAACTAATAGGTACATGCATTCAATAACAATATATCAAAACACTTTTTAAAAATCACTTTATTACTACTTTTTCATGTTTATTATAGTCAAAAGGCATATGATTGGTGGTTCACTGTGAAGGGTCTTTAAAATTTAACAAAATTTTAATTACAGTCAGACGATAATTTTAGTAAATATGATCTTTTTAAGTTTTAAGATTTAAATGAAATTATTTAGTCTATATCAGTTTGTTTAAAATGAAATAAATAAATGTATTTTCAAAAAACATATTCGAACTCAAATTAATTAAACAATTGTCTTAACTCTAAATACGAGATGAGTTGTTAATAATTTCTTTTAAAAAATATTATCAATCATCATTAAAATTTTATATAATTTTTAAACACTAATTTATAAAAGACCATATATTATATGATTTACCTAATACAAAAATAAAATAGCAATACCATATAGGTGTGTTAGTTTGTCGTAATAAAAACAACAAATGATTACAATAATTTAAGGTCAAGACTCTGAAATCCTTTAAATATGTTGGATATGTTGATCATCCAACACACATATTAAAAACATTATAAATTAAAAAGAAAAAATATCACTTTTAACACATTATTTTTATCTTTTTTTGTTGTACAAATGATCTTCCTCCAAAAACTAAAGAATAATGTTTTGAGGTATGGAGACATCCTATATTTAAGGAAATGATATTCCATATCACAAGTTATGAATGCTTAAGGAACCCTAGCTATTTTTCAAATGTGTTACACTGTACTGGTACACTACAAATTATCTATATTAATAATTGATGTATTTTCAACTATCTTAAATACTAAATTAAATAATATACTCTTAGTTTCCTAAGTGTTGTTTCTTTTTGTAGAAAATTTGTGATCATTTTTGTTTGTTATTTTTTAACTTCAAAGTATTACTAAATATTGTTATGTCAAAATGATATTTGCTTATTTATTGTAGAGTAAAAATAAGTGGGGTTAAAATAATAAATAGTATTTAAAGGTACAAAACAAAATGAAATTTTTATGAAAAATAGCAAAATTTAATTATTTAATTGTTTTGTGCTAATAATCTTAAGCCACAAAAAAGAACGGAGACAATATATAATGATACATTTACCCTCATTTTATAAGCAACTTTTTTTACATAAATTAAAAAATAGTGAAATTAATATTTTTTTATAAGATTTTTAACGATGCAGTATTTTATGTCACAAAAAATTATTTTATTGAATTTTGATATAATCTTACAAGCATTATGTATTTTCTTTTATTTTTTATTTATAATAATATTTTAGAGTGTTGTTAAGGAATAATTATCTTAGAGTATCAATATAATTGAGATATCAAATTAATCATATAATATCTAACACTTTATTTTTATTTATATTTTAAATCTTAAAAGTAATATTTATATTTAAATATATTAAAATTAAATATTCATTATCATAAAAATGCTAATATGTTCACTATAGTATTTTTTTTAAAGAATATAATAAATTATATTATAATTAATTCACATAATTACAAAATTTTAAATTTTAAATTATTAACAAAATATTTAATTTAATAATATTAATATTAATATTAATCAATTGAATTAAAATTTAACAACCACTATAACATACACTAATAAACAAAATATAAATAAATGTTTCAGAACCCCCGTGAGTTGAATTTTGTTAAAGTTTAAAAACTGTTATTCTCAACCATAAAAGCATCTCACTTTCATTCTTTTAGCATTCTTTTTTCTTTCATTTTGTCATCCAAAAAACGTACTCCTTTCGTCTTATAATAATTAAATTATTTAAATATATTATATATATAAATAAAATATAAAATATTTTTAACAAATTATATTTATTAAACTTATATATTATGAATATTATAAATATATATAAAATATTACATTGAAAATTTATATAAATAATAATAAATAAATAATAAAATAAAATAAAAAAGTTTTTCACTTTAACATAAATAAATGAAACATTAACATTTAGAAGCAAATAATATAGAAGTAGGTTAAGAAAGCAAAGGGAATAATTTAAAAATAAAAATAAAAATGTAATAATGTAAGGAAAGAAAAGAAGAAGAGAATGAGGGGTGGGGCGGGAAGGTTAGGTGTCATTTATTAATATTTGATGATGACGTTGGATTTGTGTAAGAGATTCTCAGTCTTGCAGCTGCACTGCACCCATCCATCGTAACACGCGCTCGCCGCTCCTCATACCTTGACCTTTGTGCACAATATTACTGTTACTTTTTGTTTTTCATTATTCAAAATAAGATTCCATGCACATGCTTGATGCTACTACTACATCTTTTCAGTTTTCCCTTCATAATTACTACTTCTCTGTCCTTTCTAAACTCTCTTTCTTTTTTACCAAATCACCATTTTGCCCTGATTTATCACTAAGATGGGAAAATATTCCATCATATGTAAATTACATAAGATCCATCAAGGCTTTAAAATCACATTTTACTCCCTCAGGGCTTCACTCTGTTCGGAATACAAAAGAAAGGAGAGAAAGAAAAACACGTATTTCAATTTCCTTTTCCTCCCTTGGATTGTTGTTGACCGTCAAAGAGACCATGGGTCGCATAATAAACATTTCCTCCCAATATGAAAATAAACATTATAAAAACTACAAAATTGACCAACATATCCTCTATGGATAATATTTAATATTGTAGTTAAACTATTATTTTAAAGATATTAATGTTATTTCACAAATATACTTTTTTATTTAATTTTAAGAAAATATTAATTAATATCATTGAAATTCTTATTGAAAATCTAAATACAGAGAAAAAAATATATATCAAAATTTGTGTACAACATACTTTATAATTGTAAAAAATATAATTTTTTACCCAAAATAATTTTTTATTTATTTAACAAGTGTCTTTTAAAATACTTGTTAACATGATTTTTTCTTTTATGATTTCTTTTAATTTTCTCATATACCAAACAATTAAATAATCATTACACTTTCTATTTATTTTCCTTTCTCGTTATTTTCTTTCCTTTGTTTTTCTTTCATAAATCAAACATACAATTAAAGGATATAGTTAATTCGTGCATCCATGTATATATATACACGTACTGGTATACTGTAGCTATAATGTAGGTATCCTATCGATGTGTACTTTTAGCATTATTCGAAGCTTGCAGACATACTAGTAAAATCTGAAAAAGCAAGATAGGTGGTCCAAAAACATGATGGATGGTTAGGGTGTGTCAATTGATTTGTGTGCATAAATTCCAATCCTGTCTTTTCAGCCATATGTTGCCTTTCTACGTAGGGTCTCTCTCCAGAAAAATCAATACTATCAGACACTCACTTTTTTTCCCTTCTCCCATTTATCCTTCCACTTGTATTTTCGTTTTTTGTTTTCATTCAAAAACAATATTTATAGTTAATGTTAAAAAAAATACACGGATCAAAAATAATATAAATATAAATTTATTAAAAATAAAAAATATAGATCTTTCAATAAATTTATATTATTTATATTAATATTATGAAATAATTGAAATATCTATAAAATTAAAATAATTGAAATATCTATATTTATAAAAATACAATGCTGATGATATTAAAATTATTAATTGAATATATTTGATACAGATTGAAATTCATATACTAATCATGAATAAAATAGATATCATACTGAGACGTGAAAACAACTAACGTCACATTCGATTGACGAAATAACCACAAAATTGTTGAAGAAAAAAGTTATTTGAGTTTATGACAGTCAATACCTTCACAAATGACTTATGGATTAAAAATATTATCAGAATTTTGTGGCGGCATTATCATCACAAAATCAGAATGTTGGAGCATTGTGAGGTTTAAATTGCCACAAAGCATGACTCTGTTGTATTTTTTATGGTTTAGGCGGCCACAAAAATTACTTTTTATGAGGATTAGACATTCACATACACAATAGAGCCATTGTCATTTTGTAGTCGTTTTAGTCGTCACAAATGTCTTCTTTTCTCCCTATATATATAACTATTCCTCTTATTTCTCATTTATACCCTATCTCTAATTTTTCTCTCTACAAATATTTTTCATTAACTTTTTTATATCGAGTTTCGGTAAGTCTTTATTTTATATTTTATTTTTTGATTTTATTATTTTTATTTTAAGTTATTTATTTAATGAATATTATTTAATTTTCATTTTGATAACGGTGTTATTGGATTGATAATGAATGATTATTATTTATTCGTAAATTTCAAATCAGACAATATTCTACATCAAGTTAATATAGAATGCATTTTAAATATAGATTAATATTTTGTATAATTAGTATTAAAGAATGTTATACGATTATAAATTATTTTTAGAGCGTTTATATTTTATTTAGAATGTATAATATATTATTTTTAAAATTGGTTATAATATTATTTTTAAAGTTTAAAGTTAGTAAGATTAGATAAAAAAAAAGTGCTAGTAAAATATTTCAATTGTAAATTTTTACTCAAATCAAAATGTAGTTATTTTGGAATGTTTTATTTTAGTTGGTACTATGAATTTAATTAATATTAAAATTATATTTTTATGTTTATATATAATATTTATTCAAAATTAAATTAAATTAATATTAATTTTTTAAATATAATAAATTTTTTAATACTAATTTTGAATTTATAAAATTATTTTTTAAATAATTTTTTTAATTTGCTACAGCTTTAATCCTCACAATTGGAGCACTTTGTGGTGGGCTTAGCCTTCGGTTTAAAGCTTCACAAATGGTAATAAAAAAACCATTTTTTGTGGTGGTTTTGACCGCTATAAAACTTTGTAACTGTTTTATGCCGCTACAATTTTACTTGTTGTGACTTTTTTTTTTTCTCTTTGTGGAGCTTTTGGCCGCTACAAATGAAGATTTTTTTTTAGTGATTAATTTATATCAATTAAAAAATGAGTAATATTTACATTAGCAAAACTTTAATTTAATTATGGTTCAAATAAGTTTTTAGTCTCTATAAAATTTTATTTTTTAATTTCCATAGAGTAACTACATTTCAAGTCCTTAAAAAGTTATCATGCAAACAGTTATAGTTTATACTAAAATAAAAAATGTTTAATTGTCTTGAATTTTTAAATTTTTGAATGATATTTTGCGATAACGTTTAAAACATTAAAAATAGTTTTTCCATAAAAAATTAGAAATTTTTAAATTAAAATGAATTTAATATGAATTTTTTAAATGTCATAAACTCAAAATAAAAATAAAAGTAACAAAAATATCTAGAAATTGAATTTTAAACTTACTTATTGTGGATAGTTTTTTTTACAATGTTGCAAGTATTTTGGCAAAAAATAATTTAAAAATATATGACGACATTCATCCTACATTAAAACTGTTTGCAGAATAATTTTATAAGGATTAAAAAATGTTAATTTTATTATCCGAACTTAAAATGAAATTTAATATTTTATAATGACTTTAAATTCATGTAACCGTTTAATTATTATATTCTAAATATACCTAATGCATACATTTTAGAGTCGTGTTATTTTGACAGATAAGTTTTTTACAATAAGTTAGATAAATGATTAACACATTTCAAATAAAGTGGTTGAATATATTTAATAATTGTAAATGAACATTAACATTTATTACAACTCATTAATTATCCACTAAATACAATTAACTACAAATATAATTTTGATCATTATTAAGTACAATTATCAAATACGAAACACAATTTTTGACTAATAAATATTTATATCATATATCTGAACACTTGACAAGGATGCATATTTAAATGATTAATTAATATATTTAACATGTGAAAATGGCACAAATGGATGATGTTAAAAAATAAGTAGTAGTTAATTGTAATCACCCATATATTTTAAGTTGATTAAGCATTTAAATTTGTGAAAATTTTGTATCTGCATTCTGTGCCGACAGATAAATTAATTTAGTGAAGCGTGCGTGATGATGAGACGCTTAAATGCAATTGGTGTTGGGTGCAATGTGAACAATATATGGTAGGTATATACCACAACCATATGTGTGGGTTTTTGCATTAGTTACAACGTACTAGTACTTGCATTGCATCCCAATCCCATAATGCATGGTCCAGCTCTGAGACCAAACACCAAACTCTTTACTGTTGTTTTCCTCCCCCAATCCCTGTCCTTAGCCATGCATGTGACCTCACCTGATGCAAATGCCCCCCACACACCTTCATTTGTAATTTTCTTCCTTCGTAAATTAAGATATGATACACGCCTAATTGCACATACTAAATCAGATTCTTGTTAAAGGTTAAAGTCTCTCTACATACGTTTTTTGTGCGCACCAAACACTCGACTAAATGATTAAGAGATTGAACCCTTACAAACTATTATAATAGAAAAATTATGTTAGGATAAAGAGAATCGAACCAAAAATTTAATTTATTATATATTAAATGCGAGACTTCCGTAAATTCTTGCTAAATTTAATTTACATCATAGACTAGTCATTTTAGATATTAACGCGACTCACTATGCTGTATGTTCAAGAATGCAAAAATAAAAATTAGTAGGAGTTTCCCTTGTTAATTTTAGTACTCCATTCGCCCACTATTATGTTATTATAAACAAAAATAAGTATTTTTATGGTTATTAAAAAAATTAGTTAAGTATAATTAATATTTTAAATTTTATATAAAATATAATTTAAATTTACTAAATTATCTATTTAATATTAAATATTCAACTATTGATATTAAATATTTTTTATCAAAGTAAAAATATGTTGAACATTAACATTAAATGAGTTTTAAAAGCAGCTAACTTTTAGTGAACCAAATTTGAAAACATCTTTAGTATAAAGTATTCAGCTTTGCTTTGGGATGGTGTTTGTAATGTCTAGCGGTTTGGCCAAAATTTTATTGTTTTTAGATGGCAAGGGAAAAAAAAAAGGCAATAGTAAAAAGAAGTGTCGGAAAACACAAGTCGTTAATTAAGGGTGTTATTTATGTATGTACGGGCTAAGATTATATTTTTTCATTAAAAAGTCACGTGCGACCGCTGCAATCAAGTTTTTAAGGAACGTGCAATTGTGCATCTCGTCGTTTCCTATTTTTTGTTGTGGTAGAAAATGAATTGATACAAATACATGAAACTGAAATCGTACTGCTCTTAAGTGTTAATTTGACCGTTGAGGTATTTGAAGGTGATTTATTTCATGTTGCAACTTTTGCTAAATAGGATCCCAACTAGGGATAGTATATTTCCTTTGTATGTGCAAATTTGAGAATGTACACGATCATTGATGGCTACTACACGAACAAAATCAAGCGAAAATACCTTAAACAAATTGCTGCTGGCGGTGGATGAGCAACATGGCCGGCGAGAACCTTCATAATAGGACCTCTTTGTAGTGACTGTATTGCTACATTATTTTGTAACAATAATACTAATTCTTTCTCTATTAATAATGGCTTTATTGCCGTTATTTCTTGCGATTCCAATAGCAGAATTATTGTTGTCAGTACTAACATTTTCGTCTAGCAACCCATTATTATAGTCAAAAGAAGATTTAATATTATGGACTAAGGTGACATTCAAGCTGTATGTATAAATATAATGTGATTCAAATTTTTTAGATCAAACACATTCAGAAATTTCCTTTCAATTACTCGTAGTTGAATGAGTCTTGTGATTCGGATTATTAATTTCACGTTCAAAATTTTGTATAGTATTTTCTAAAGCGTTTAATTATGCTTTTTGTGACTTGCCGTGCTATTTAGTTTGTCAAGCTGATGGATAGAGTCAACTAATCCCAAGCATACAAACTTTTTCCCACGCAATATAAGCCGTATAGTTTGGTTTGGGATTCGACTTAATACGATACATCTGCTTGATATTAGCCCAATAGGCCCAATTACGACCAGACCCAAAACTTTAGTTTTTTTTTTTTTACTTCTTTTATGTTTCTAAAAAGGATCTAGGGACTTATTAAATCTAACACTACCAAACTTTTAAGTTTTATATTTTTATTCTATTTTAAAATAATTAATATTTAATAGCCAAATTTTACATTAATAATTAAAGATAAAAAGTTCATTAATAATTAAAGACTAACCTCGAAATGACGGCACAATGATGACAAGCATGGTCGAACCTGGAAATGACGGCAGCGAATTGAGAGTTAGACAAATGAATGATCTTTTCGCAGTAGTGAAAGAACGGTGGAAAGTAGAGCGATTTTCTTTGATGGTGGAGCAGTTTCATAAGCTCTGAACTTCTAGGTTAATAATAATTTTAATTAAAATAAATAATTTAAAAGAATAATTTATTAAATTTAAAGAGACTAAATTCAAAAGATAATTTTACTAATATAAATAATTTAATCTACTCAATATATAATATATGGATGTTGACGCGGGAAAAAATAATGCACTTACCAGTTAAAATCTTATTTTTTCAAGGGTGCTATAGAAATTTTCAAAAATTTAATTTATATACGTAATGTAAAAAAGTACAATCACTCAATTATACAGCGGTTAAATCATTAAAAACCTTTAACAACTACTTCACAATTCAAAAGCCATCGTATAAGTGTACACGACCAACCCACACGTCAACCCAATCAAATCCGAGTTATTTAAGACTAGAATGATATTGGATTAGAGACAAATTCTTGGAAGTCTCGTCGGTTTGATATTTCGGAATAAACTCTTCTGACTTCCCATCCAATTTTCTTTTAAGAAAGAATTGCAAGACATCCTTCTCTTTTCTCTAAAAAAACAAAGGTACAAAGTCTAACATACAAAGAAAGTTGCTAATCCTAAAGCTAGAATTTGATACGTGTGGAAAACAAATAGATACAAAAGATTCTAGACTCATTTACTTTCCAGATGGTAAAATCAATCCCACGACTGTAATTCATTTCCATAAAAGTCGATATCAAACATGACATTATTTTTCTTCTCTGCTACTACATGTTAGCACTAGAAAGTATATTAATTTAGTAAACAATACATTAACATATGCTTACATGACACTTTCTTGACGAGTCTCGGTCTACTTATCGATACCCCGGGGTCTAAACACATCAAAATTTTGTAGTTGTCCAAAAATGAGAGTAGATCCAAAGAATCACCAAATTAAGGGGGTTCAACTAACTAGTACTATTTAAGTAGGATTCCCAACCAAGTTTTTCTAACTTATCTCCTTTCCTCAAGACGCTTTCTTTTTGGTCCTCTTGATATTGGCTCATCCTGCACACATTATAAACGCCACGTCAAAATAAGTGGAAAGTGGGATAATTCTTCCATTTCTTTCTTTATGTGAATTTTAGAATCTGAAAACATTTTCAATTTTTACTTTGTACGTGAGTGGCTAGAATGAAATTTGGTAATGGACTTTCCTTTATAATTGTGAAAGAGAGACGACAACTACCTAAAGAGAATGCATTTCTCGAAACATTCCAAACAATTTTTTGAAATTTTTTAGAATTTTCAAAAATATTCAATCTATTTTTAAAATGCATTTTCAAAAGCTTCTATCACGTCATCTCTAATGTTTATTTTATCAATGGAAATGAAAATAGAAAAAACCAGAAGTAAATGAGTCCTTATGTATCAAGATACAAATTTTACATCACAAATTCACAGA
The DNA here is from genome assembly GCF_000331145.2 of Cicer arietinum. Classification (NCBI taxonomy): domain Eukaryota; kingdom Viridiplantae; phylum Streptophyta; class Magnoliopsida; order Fabales; family Fabaceae; genus Cicer; species Cicer arietinum. The sequence continues at coordinate 4,749,586 of NC_021163.2, forward strand.
AAGGACGAGAAGCGGAGGGGCAAACCTTGACAGAAGATTATCATCGGCAACACCCAACATCCTTACGGCTAACAGCCCAGCATTAGTTGCATTATTAACTGCAACAGTGGCAACAGGGACACCTCTTGGCATCTGCACACCCAACAATCATATTCATTCATAAGAAACAACTAAATGTAACGCAATGTATAAACTCAAGTAATTGCGGAAAAGTTACTATTCCAACAGTTAACATGAATCGTGATTAGTCTGTCAGAATATTTTATCAGTCTACCTGGCAATGGTTCACAAATATGAAAAGCAATTATGTGGGGCATAGAAAATAAGTATCGAATACGTTAAGATCACTGAGAAGTGAGAACTGTACCTGGACAATCGACAACAGTGAATCAATTCCATCCAGGGAAGAACCACGCACAGGAACACCAATAACAGGCAAGGGAGTAATAGCAGCCACCATACCTGAGATTTGAAAGCTTAATCAACGATCAATACCGATAAGACAGTTGATTTTGTAGAAATTATACAAAGCACAACTGCAGTAATTTACCAGGCAAGTGAGCTGCACCACCAGCACCAGCAATAATAACTTGAACGCCTCGTTTGTGAGCAGACGAGGCATAAGAGTACATCAGTTCCGGAGTTCGGTGTGCTGAAACTATTCTTATCTCATGAGGAACGCCAAACATCTCCAAGATTTCAGCAGCACTTTTCATAACAGGCAGATCTGAATCAGAGCCCATTATGATCCCCACACGTGGAGCAACTACATTTTAACCAACAAAAGAAATCATAACTATGTGGGAATAAAAAAGTTAACTTCAAATGTAGCAACATAAAGAGTAGTGGTTTTGATCTTCAACCTATTTTTAGAAATATATAATCAATTGTATCTTTAAAAAAGGATGGCAAAGGGAAAAAAGAAATACATATTTTCTTCGACATGTTGTGCTTATTTTGATTGACTAGGTGAAGAATTGAGTCATTGATATAAATCTTCAAATTTACATGGATCCCAAGTCCGATGAAATTGGGTATTTAGCTGTGAACTATACTCATCTTCACTATTAAGTTATTTCATATGAGATGATAAAAATATAAAATGAAAATGAAAACAAAAGTTCTCTCTTCATTGTTCTAGTAACATAACTTACATATGATCAATAACAATATGAGTGAAGACAAGTTTGTGTCAATAACCTGCAGTTGTGTCATCTAATATTTTCCCTTCTATTATTGTTGCAAGATTGCCTTCAAGATTGCTTAAGGAAGGCCCAACAATTGTTATGTGGCCCATCTTCCGTTGTTTTCTCATCTCTGACACATTGTCACGACAATGATGTTATATATTTAGCCATACAGGTTATCAAATGTGCAACCAAAAATTGCAGCTTAACCAGAAGTTTACCTGGCTTATTGTACCAATGAACAGAAGCACCAGGGATGGTCAATGCCCTCTTCATCAATTGATGAGCCAATCGAAAACCAAGCTCCCCCTAAAATCATTCAGAAGATTTGATAGAGTAGAGTCTTAATTAGCAGAAGATTTGTTCAGATACTTGCAGGACGATTTTACATCTAAATTGATTTCCACACATTCTAACAAGCGTTTAATTGCCTACTGTGTCAAGCATGAATATAACAGAATTAACTAAACTACTCTTCATTTTTTTACATTTTCAGCATACAATAATAATGAGAACAAATAGTTCATTAATAATTGCACCACTCCCTTCCAACAATGCACTGGTGGTGGTGGTGGTGGTGGTGATGGTGATGATGATGATGATGATGATGATGAAACACAAGTAGTCCCAAGTAAATAACATACTGTCACTACTACGGGGATGGAAGAAAACCGAACTTCTATTAAACTTACAGTAGAGAAGGTAAAAGAAAAGGAAATTGAATAAAATCATGTGCTAATAATACCTCTTCTTCGCCTAATATATTGTACATGATAGCAGCTGGAGTTTTCATTGATGGGTCACCGAGAGGAAGACCAACAACAGCCCGCAAATGTTGCTCATACTGTGAGGTGTAGCAAGACTCAATTGTGTGATGCCCACTATTGTGAGGTCTAGGTGCGACTTCATTTAATAAAATCTGTCGAGAAACACGGCCACAATAACTGTGATTGGATTAACAAACAACATAATGCATTTGCAGGATCATCAAACTTACTAGTATAAAGAAGCTAATGTAGAACTCTAGAAGAACAGAATATTGAGGCAAGTACAAAGTTGGTGAAGAAATAAATGCACAACCTGTCCGTCCTCGGTTAAGAACAACTCAACAGCAAACACACCAGCACCTTCTAAAGAGTTAACAGCATTGAAAGCAACTTCAGCGGCACGCTCCCTAATCTTCCATTTTACATTTGCTGGAGCCTTGACTATGTGACATATGTTGTCTCTATAACAAAAAAATAAATCCTTAAGCAGATGTATAAGGAAGCTGAAATGGTACATTGCTTGTTAATTTGACCATAATGCAAGTTTTGAATTTGGTTTGCGATTTATATAATATTACACATCAATAACATATACCTGTTCTGTATGTTACCTGTGAATAGTTTCAACGACAGGATAGCATGAAATAGTATTGTCCCTTCCTCTCGCCACAATGACAGCTAGTTCCTGCCATTAATTTAGGAGCAAAATCACAAGAAAATGCATCAAATCATCGAAGAATATGACAAAATTTGGAATTTTTAAGACAGGAAAGACCTTTTTGAATCAAAAAGCAAGCTTTAAATAAGCAAGTTGCATGAAAGCACTAGAAAATGTAATTTAAATTCTTTGGGACCAAGAAGATTTAATAGTAAGAGCATTTAGCAAGTGCTCTAAGCATGGTATAGCATTTGAATAATTTACATCCTAAAATAATTCACATAGCTTACAGGATAAGAAAGAAGTCACAGTTATCTGATTGAGAACCATAGTCGTCACTATAAGTAGAAACTATCATTTTACAAAACTCAATAAATTGGTCACAACATGCATAAATTCAAGATGTGTTGGCTTAAGCCAGAAATATTGCTTTACATCATACAATTTGTGAATCATGGACTGGAAAATCACCATCAGCTGTCAACAACACGATTTAGATACTGACCTTGACAAAAGGTGCCCATTTTTCGGCATATAAACCACGATCAAATCCTCCAAGAGCTGCATAGTTCAGGGGGAAGTTAAAGAGGAAAAAAAAAAGTTTGGACCTATCAAATAGGTAGAATGCCTTTTTCTTCTACTTTGGGCTAATGAAAGACAACAAGTATGAACTGAAAGATAAGTTTTTCTTGTTCTCACTTTCTCAAAGAAAGAATAAACATGTGACTGTTAAAAACTAGTTACCATCCACAGCAGAAGGTAGTTCCTCTACACTTTTTGCAACTGCATTTCCTCGTCCGTCATAAGCTAATCTCCTACTCTTGATCATAAGAGGATAGCCAAAAAGTTCCCCTACTTTCTTAGCACCTTCAAGATCATCTATCTGTTCCATGTATTTTTCATCCACTCAATTAGAATCCTAAAGATGAATTTTCAAACACTATATTGCAGCAGAGCAAAACATTACAAACCTGCATAAATTCTGGAAGTGGAATGTCATGCTGAGAGAAGTGAACCTTTTGTTGATACTTATCCTGTAATATGTTGAATAGTCAAATAAAGGAAGTAATTCAGAGTTCGACATCTGCATTATTATTCTTACATTCAAAAATATTAAAACAAACAAGTCTAAGCGGGATGCAGAAGGATTTCTCTATAAAGGCTAAAAATACCAAATTGTTCATTTTCTCAGCTAACTCCTGATGAGGACCTAAAAGGACTTGGAAAGCATGGAAATTTTAATTCATTACAAAATTGTTCAAATGAGGTCCTTACTAGTGTATGTATTTATAGGAAAAATGTTCCTATACCTAAAAAGGCAATCCTCATCAACTCTGCAAACCAAAAACTGGAAAAACTCCACCAATATAATACCTGAATAATTCGTATAGTGGAAGCTTTAGGTTGGCAGTCAACTCCTTGTTTCTCAAGTTTTTCCAATGTAGCAACATCAACATGTTCAATTTCAATTGTTAGAACTCCACACCTGAACACCATTTCAAACCAGCACATAGTGCACACACATGCGCACACACATTATTTCAGATAAGTGATACATACATAGGAGATAAGCCAAATGACGCAATTCAAAATAACAAGTATTGCATAAAAACTTGAACCTCTTAGCAAACTCCTCTACTGTAGTGCTGTCATCAAAGCTTCCAACCATGTGACCATAAGACAAGGAACTAGCCGGACAATTCTCCTGAGGATCTAAAACCATAACCTTAATTGCCATCTCAGAAGCAGCTTGACAAAGCATGCGACCAAGTTGACCTCCACCTAAAACCCCAACAACCATTTCAGATGGTCCATGAACATATGATTCTTCATTTCTACACACACAACACAAAACTGTAAACTTCTCATGACATTTTCAGTTTCATAAACTTCAAAACTATAAACAATTTTGCTAGTTACACCCCTTTTATTTCCAGTTACACCCAAACGTGAATTCTCCACGTAACATCCGTGAATTAGTTAAAAAAATTGTGTTCACATACAAAAAATTACTGACAAAATTGAATTATAAATATTACATTGATATGTGATAAATAGAATAAACCCTGAAAGGGTTGTTCTCAAATAAAGTATCGAACAAAACCCATTAATAAAAATGCAAAATTTAACCTTGGAGAAACCGCATTTGCATCTTGTACGTGTGATGCTTGACAAATGAGGTTGGAGCGGCGACACTGCTTTAGGTTGAAAGATAGAAGAGATGATTGGTCCATGTAGAAGGCGATTGAAGAAGAAGGATGAAAAGGTTTGAAGGGAAATAATGAAGTGGATGTGTGCCCTGAAGACACAGTGTGCACACTGTGAAGCATGCTCAACTTCAAAGTTCGTGACAATGTTTTGTCTTAGGTTAAAGCTTGGATTATTTTTCAGCTATATAAAACACAAACCAAAAGCACGTTTGGCTTAAAGAGAAAGCTAGGAAGCGATTCCTTCGGGGGAATTAAAAAAATAACTATCACTACTTTGAGGTAAGAAAGGGTTAGTAGCAGAAATCAAAGCGACAAAGTAGCTTCACTGTAAAAATGAGTGTAAGAGATGAAATGAACGCCGTCGCTATTGATTGATTTAGGAGTAGCGAGAAGAGGATGATGACTGCGGGAGTGAAGACTACAACGAATCAGGGTTTTACTTTTTTTGAGTGAAGTTAACTTTTGTTACCTAGCAAAATTAATAAAAAAAATAATGATTAATTTTTAGTCTCTTAGAATAGTTGTTTTGGAGGACTTAATTACTTTAAAATCATTAAGTATTTAAATCATTAAAATCATGAAAGAATTAATTGTAGCATTAGTTATCCATTTTAAATTATTAATATTTTTGTTTCTTTCAGTTTTAGTTTAAAATTTGATGATAATAAATGATATAGTATTTAAATTTTTGATTAAAATTATGTTTTATGATCAAAATTGGAGAAATAAAATGAAGAATTATTTTCGTTATTTAGCTAAAATAGGATATCAAAACTGCAATTAAACCTATATTAAATTAAAAATAATATAAATACTATCGATCGATCAAATGGTACAATTGAAAAATGTGTAACAGAAATTGAAATTGTAGTTCATTTTAAGATAATTTTTATTTTTACAAGTGAATTCATTAATGCGGGACGAAGGAAATAAAAAAAAGACACATTTTAATTATGAAATTTATCGATAAAATATAAGGTTGTAGATGATTTTATAATTTTGATACATTTAAATACTATAATGACACCTCATAATATATTATTCAAGGACTTAAATGGCTATTTATCAAAATATATATATATATATATATATATACTTCCTCTAATCTGCTTTCGAACTCCTGTATATATATATATATATATATATATATATATATATATATATATATGCAGCATTGTTCTAGACACAAAATTCATAACTCAGCTATTTCGAAGTAATTATTAGAATTGTTAAATAGATTACGTGACATTTTAAAAAAAAGTTGAAGGGTCAAGTTGGTTGGTAACAAAATATGAAAAATACATCTCTGTATCAAGAAACAACCGTAAAAATTCAATAGTTTAGATGAATTTAAGCAATTGGAACAAGAATATTGTAAAAACACACAATCAATGTAAAAAAACTGTGTTACAATTGGAACACCTAAAGGAATATTTGTTGGGATTCTTGTGTGTATTTACAATATACAAACGTGTTTTTATCCCACAATTGTATTTAGAGGCAACACTTACTTTAAAGTGTTTGGTCTATATATTTTCAATTATGATTGTTTTCTCGTATTTATTGTGTGAATCAATTTTGTATAATCATGGAATTATTTTAGTCTTTCGCACAATTTTTGTCATATATATTTTAAAAATATCTACATTTAAAAATCCAATATTTTTGTCACAATTAAATATTTTTGTCACATATATTTAAAAAATATCTACATTTAAATATTTTTTTCACAATTTTCATCAACTTTTAAAATTGATCTTTTTATTTTAAAATCTGATAATTTTGATTCATCTCTTAAATTTTTTAACTAAAAAAATAATGACTTAATATATTTTAAAATAACACGACATACAATTTCATTATGTAGAACTATATAGATGAATTATTTATTTATTTATTATTAATTTAATTATAAAAATGAATTATTTTTAAAGTTGAAACTGGATATTTTAAAGTATTTTGTAATTTTATGAGTATTATTCAGTTAATATCATCATATAATGAGCTACATCGTTTAAAATATGTATTATCAGTATTTTTTAATTGAAAAATTTATGAAAGAGTTAAAAATTCTAGAATTTCAAAATAGGTGACCAATTAAAAAAATATTATGAAAATAAAAAGACAAAAACTTAAAAGATAACATCCCTACTAATTTTTAAATACAAAATTGAGTTTTTTTTAAACAATTATTAGGTTTTTATAATGTGAAATTCAAGCAAATTTTTCAAATATATATATTATTTAGTGAATATGTAATTTGATAATTCAATTGAGGTAGCCAAATTAATTCATGAATTTTATAAATTAGTAAATATATATTGAAATTCCAAAATAGTAATTAAAATAGTCTATATTTAAATTTTGTTATCGTTAGAAATTATGATATGACATATTAATTGAATATTTGGTCACTCTACATCGATTTTATATCAATGTCATCACAACATGTCCTAATTTTTCGATGAAATTAAATTTTTTATGGACTAATTTATTTATAATTAGTCTATGTATAATTATAAGTACAAGAAGATATATTAAAATAAAATCAATATAAATAAGTTATATATTCAATTACAATGTCACATCAAAATATATAACAATAAATATTTACGACTATTTTAATTCATATTTTACAAATTCAAATATACAATTGCCAATTTATAAAATTGAATGACAAATTTAACATATGCCTATAATTTCACTTAGAAATTGTATTGAATCTATTAAGTTGTTTTGTTTTAGAATATTATTTGAATAGTAATAGGAATGAAGAGGCCAAAAGAGTAATTGAGGAAAGTGAAGAAAGGAGAGGTTGAACTTGTATGACCTAAATACCCTCTTTTTGTGGATGGCCTCAGATCTTCAATTCCCTTCTCAACCCTCACAACTTCCTTACCCTTATTCTTCTATTTCCGATTTTCTCCCAATTCCCCGCCAATTTTCATCAACTTCTTTTCAAACTCCTTTTTCTTCATCCTTAATTCAAAACGCTCTAGTGTCTTTTTCAGCACTACCCACCTCCCATTTTATGTTTTTTCCCCAAGATTCCAAGACCATGGTTCAATACCCTTTTGGGATATGGTGAACCCCTCAGGTAATTTCACTCTCATATTTGATTTTCTTTAATTAACTTTCATGGGTTTTAGAAAAGTTTTCATTTTTACAATCTATTCAACTATGGGTAATGGATGTGTGGTTTTATGTATGTTTTCATCGTACTTTTTGTTCCCTCTGTTTTAGTTAGATTGTTTACTCACTTGTAAATTGCAATGTAAAGCTGTTCAACAATATCATGGTTCGATACTCTTTGGGTTAAGCTGAAAAATCTCCCAGGTAATTTTACTGTGATTTTCGCTATTTGATTTTTTTTCCCTTTTTTCTTTTTTCTGTTACTAATTCTCGTAGTTACTAATGGATGTCGTTTTTTTTTTTTTTCATCGAAGTTTGTCTTGTTCTGTTTTAGTTAGTTCACTCACTTGCAAAATGGATTCATGCTGATCTTCACTTTTGTTTTTTCTGTAGCTTTGTTTCGATCAATACAATTGAGGACCTTTAACATCCATGAGCTGGAGAGAGGATTGATATGATTTCTCTGACTTGTCTTTTGATATCTGTAGGATATTGCAACTGTGTCTCTGCCATAAAATGGTTATTTATACCGTAAGCTGAGGAGTGCCACTTCTTGTTGTTGTCAAAGTAGTGATTTATATCTTCAATGGCTAACCATGATTTGATACTTGGTCAAAGTCACAATTTGGCACTTGGTCATGACCAACAATCAATGCTTGATCATAATCATAATTTGGGCCTCAGCGAGAATCATGCATTGGAACTGGGATCAGACCAGGAGCATCGTATGGACCTAGGAAAAACCCATGATCATGAACTGGGATCGAAACATGCCCACGGCCATGAACATGATCATGAATTGGGGTTAGGACAGAACCACAATCAAGAAGGTCATGATGTTTTAACTTACGAGCATGAGCTAGCCATGGATCAAAAACCCGAGCATGATGACCATGAGTTGTCCCTTCCTGTACAAGACCACGAGTTGGTCCTATCGGAGAACAATGATCTGACTCTTTCAGAAAGTCAAGGACTTGATGAGAACATGGACCTGGCTGTGGTTCAGAACCCAGAAATGAGCATTGATTCTGCCAATAATATGGCTGTTCATCAGTCACAGTTTATGGTTTCTTCTGTACCCCATGTAATTCAGGCTCGTACAGTCGCTGTAAGTCCAAGTTATGAATTGTCAGTGGGCCAAGAATTTCCTGATGTCAAGAGTTGCCGAAGGGCTTTGAGGGATACTGCAATTGCCCTGCACTTTGAGATGCAGACTATAAAATCTGACAAGACCCGCTTTACTGCTAAATGTGCTAGTGAAGGATGTCCCTGGCGCATTCATGCAGCGAAGCTCCCGGGGGTTCCAACTTTTACTATCAGGACTATTCATGAGAGTCATACATGTGGAGGAATTTCTCATCTTGGCCATCAGCAAGCTTCAGTTCAGTGGGTTGCTAACTCTGTGGAGCAAAGGTTGAAGGAGAACCCTAATTGCAAGCCAAAGGAGATATTGGAAGAGATTCATAGGGTTCATGGTATCACCTTATCGTACAAGCAAGCATGGAGAGGCAAGGAGCGTATCATGGCTGCAATGCGTGGATCTTTTGAAGAAGGGTATCGCTTGCTTCCACAATACTGTGAACAGGTGAAACGCACAAACCCGGGCAGTATTGCATCTGTGTATGCAAGTCCATCTGATAATTGCTTCCAACGTCTCTTTATTTCTTTTCAAGCATCTATTTATGGCTTCTTAAATGCATGTCGGCCACTCTTAGGGCTTGATAGAACATATTTGAAGAGTAAGTATCTCGGTACGTTACTTCTTGCTACTGGATTTGATGGTGATGGAGCTCTCTTTCCTCTTGCATTTGGTGTTGTTGATGAAGAGAATGATGATAATTGGATGTGGTTTCTGTCTGAACTTCATAACCTGCTTGAGATCAACACTGAAAACATGCCGAGGCTGACTATTTTGTCTGATAGACAGAAGGAAATTGTGGATGGCGTTGAAGCAAATTTTCCTACCGCATTCCATGGATTTTGTATGCGGCACTTGAGCGACAGCTTCCGTAAGGAATTTAATAACACCATGCTGGTCAATCTTCTATGGGAAGCTGCCAATGCTCTTACTATAATTGAATTTGAAGCTAAAGTTTTGGAAATTGAAGAGATATCACAAGATGCTGCATATTGGATTCGAAGAGTTCCACCTCGTCTGTGGGCTACTGCTTATTTTGAGGGGCAGAGGTTTGGTCATTTGACAGCCAACATAATTGAAGCTTTAAACGTTTGGATTTCGGAGGCATCTGGGCTTCCAATAATTCAAATGACAGAATGCATTAGAAGGCAGCTAATGACTTGGTTCAACGAGCGCCGAGAGACCAGTATGCAGTGGACATCCATACTTGTTCCTTCTGCCGAGAGACGTGTTGCAGAAGCTCTTGAACGTGCACGCACTTATCAGGTTCTTCGCGCCAACGAAGCTGAGTTTGAAGTTATATCTCAGGAAGGAACTAATATAGTTGATATAAGGAATCGGTGCTGTCTTTGTCGTGGTTGGCAGCTTTATGGCTTGCCCTGTGCACATGCGGTGGCAGCACTTCTTTCCTGCAGGCAGAATGTGCATAGATTCACAGAAAGCTGTTTCACTGTTGCTACTTATCGCAAGACATACTCGCAAACCATACATCCAATTCCTGATAAATCACTCTGGAAGGAGTTGTCTGAAGGAAATTCCAATGTTAGCCAGGCTCTTGAAGTTATTATTAACCCACCTAAATCACTCAGACCACCTGGACGACCAAGAAAGAAGAGAGTTCGTGCAGAAGACCGCGGGCGTGTTAAAAGAGTGGTGCATTGTAGTCGCTGCAATCAAACAGGTCACTTTAGAACCACATGTGCTGCTCCCATCTAATAAATTGGACTACCCTCTTTAGTGATGTTATGTTATCTTTCTGCCAAAGGCTTTCTCTCCTGTTTATTATTTATTTTTAGGCTTCATAGGTTCATAGCTTAGAATTGCTAGTACATGATGATGTTATTTACTTGTCATTAATGTGAATTAATTTGTAGCAGATGCTCTCCATGTACATAATAATCGGCCTTGTCCAATAATACATATATATTAATGCCATGGTTTGTTTCTTACTGTGTTCCGGCAAGGATGTTTCAACCTCAGATTTATAGGGGGGGACCCCATTTTTAACAACAAGAATAATTGCCTCCGAGCCAAATGCTTTGTGACTTTTTCTGGAGGTGTTTACTTCTGGCTTCATTCAATTCGTGAATGATCTTTTATTCTGATGATTCAATATAAATACATTCAATTTGTCTTTTACAAATATGTGACATCAAAGTGGCAAATTGCTCTTTTTGATATCATTTTTGTCACCAAATCTGCTTTAAAAATGAACATGAAAATGGTATTTGGAAAACAAAACTGATAACATAAAATAATGGCTGTCCCAAAAAAATATTAAATAGTGGTTATTGAAGGATTAAGTTGGTGGCATTGATATACATACCTTTGGTCTCTTATATTTATTTTAGGTTCCAATTTGACCACTCTTTTATTTTTGTTATAAGCATATTTTTGGTTGCACAGTGAGAACCATTCCTCGTATGTTTCACCCCCTGAAACGTGATTCCAGCTTGTTTGGTTCTCAGCCGGCACTCAACTCAAACTGTGCGTTCGTCCTTGAAATCAATTCTAATCTGAAGCAGCTCTCCCTAGCTTTTCGATTTTGGGTGAAATTGATTCCCCATGCTGCAGGTATGTGTTGCACACATTTGCCTACCTGAGAACATCATTACTGCATCAATAACTCATTTTCAAATTCAGTGCTGGGAAGGTGCCGATTGCAGAAAATACCTACCTTCATTCCTTATTTTTGCTAAAGATTGGTCAGATTCATTCTCAAACACAACAGTTGGAAGGGCAAAATCATTCTTGGCAGCAAAATTTTATCATCTATTTGGTACAAGTTAAGCTCCTAGACTGCTCTTTTGTCCATTAACTTAAAACAAAAAAATTCTGATAATAACGAATATTGGCTACTTTAGATAATATCTTGATTGTGTTACCAAACATCTGAATAAAGAATTATTGTTTTAAAAAATGCTTCTCTGTTTTGATAAAATACATCGGCAATATTGGATAAATTGCATCTCTATTTTGCTAGTATTTGATATTAATTAGAAATTGAATGTGAATAAGAAGGATACTGATAATTTGTGTATGTTGCCTGTCACCATTTGTTAGCACATTTTTGCATTAAATGAAACATCCATAGTAATAGAATGAATTAGAGACGTCACTCTGCTATTTCTTTCAGCATGCGCTTATGGATCTTAAGACAGCAGTGCTTATGGATCTTAAGCAGGAGATTGTCAAAAATATTCCCTTGCTTATTGGATTATGTTAGCATTTGATTGGGTAATGTTCAGCGAGAAGAGTTTTTGCAGGATTTTTTATAGCTTGTAGTTGGTGTCAGGGTGATTAAGATTGACAAGGGGTAATTCTGTGTTTTTTACTATCTTTTGATTAGTTGTCTTGCAGTAGCAGGAGTATTAGTAGATGTTATCTCCTTGATTGTGGGTGGTAATTTAATTAATACTTGTTTTGTCAAAAGTAATTTCTCCTTAAGCACTGAAGTATTAAATTATTAATTTCAATTTCTCCACAAGGAAGTCAGCAACAATAGCTAATCATTTTGTTTGTGTGGCAAGTTTGATGATACATACTTATATATGATGAAAGGTTGCAATGTAATTGTGTGCATAAAACAGCAAGAGGTGATGGAAAGTTAGGTGTAGTACACTGTGGTGATGGAAATTTTCTTATGTCAAAACAAAAATAAGAACAGTGAGGTTGAATAATATTAATCTGGCACAGCTATTGATGAAGAGAAGTTGAAGTGGAGGTGAGGCAGGCAGTAAAAGATTGGAAAAGGCATGAGTGACTAACACTAGATGAAGGAGTATGTTGATTTTTTTGGTAGTGTAATTACAGTGGCTGCATGAGTAATGAAGCAGTGGTGAGAAGGTGATGCTGGCAGCATAAATAAAGTACAGGCTCTTCAATTTGTAATATCTTAATGCTTGGTTTGCAAAACACTTGATGAAGGAGTTTGTGAATTTTAAACTACTGATGTATAATTGAATCCTGATTGAATAGGAGTTTATGTGTGTGTCTATGTGATATATTTGTAGCACTTCTTGTGCTAAAAGTAGTGATTAATAATTGTATCTTTGCTTGTTCTATAATAAATAAACAAATAAAGGACAAAATAAATGGTATCTATAAATATGTATTGTTAAAGTCTAATTTGGTAATTTATACTTTCAAAAGCAATTTTGATCCAACCCATCTAAATATAAATTATTTTATATGCTAAATTACATTTGTGGTCCTTTAACTTAATTTCAGGTAACGTTTTAGTCCTTTATCTTTTTTTTCTTCCCGATTTAGTCTTTTATTCCTAACAATATCAAATAAAGTATGAAAATATGAGTTTATTTGAAAATTTGCGTTACGAATTTGATGAAATTTGTATTATATTGAATAATATAATTAATTTTATAAGTTTTGTTTGAATTTTTTTTTTGAATTTTTGTATAAAAAATAATAACATTGTTGAAATTTTAAAACATAAAATATCAAATTGTCACTTAAAATTAAAATAAAGGACCAAGTCCGAAAAAAAAAAAAGATAAATGACTAAAACGTTACCTGAAATTAAGTTAAGGGATCACGGATGTAATTTAGCCTATTTTATATTGATTTTAACCAAAATCAATTCAATTAATTTATGGCCTTGCAAAATCTATTTTGTCCCTTATTTTATAAAAAAATATAAGAAAATGATCATGTTTTTTGTTCCAAAATAGGTCCTTTATTATTTTGCACAAGTTTTACCAAAGTGTTCCTCTTTGTTCCACAAACTAAACATAAAGGACTAAATTACATTGATATAATTTTGAAAGTGAATATTAGAGGAAAAATTTAAAAGAGAAATCGCAATTATATTTAGCATTTTCTCTATATATTTCATCAAAATCTCTTCGTTATTTTTCTTTTGAATAATGAATATAATAAATTGTTTGGTGGATGAACTGAGATACACAAAATTTTATTTGAGAGGTCCATGTTTTTAACTCTAAAAATTTCATATAATCATTAATTTACTAACAAATTAGTTTGTCTATAAAAAATAATTAGTTATTAAATAAATAATTATTTTTAATTTTTTAAGAGATTATCTTTACTCTGTTATATAATTATCAATTTTTTTCAATTTAACCTACCATTACTCGAGCTCTAATTTTTTAACTTCAATGAATTTTTATAAACAACTTCAAATTTAAATAAGATAAATTTGAGCACTTGTAATATTAATAGTTTTGAATTTTATTTCTTTTTTAAACTTGAGTGGCTGAATTCATTGATGAATTATAAAATAAATCAACATAATAGAATAAGTTTTAGTTAATCATTTTATCATTATATAAAAAGAGACTCTAGTAATTTAGTGTTCATACAAAATATCAATAAACTATGATTAAGAATATGATTTATATTGCATAATATATTTGAAAGATGCCCTAAGGAGCCAACATACGTTGGTTGTAGAAATGTTACTAATATATTTCATAAAAATTTGAGTATAATTTTTACTCTCAAGATAAAGATATTATAACGTGTAATTTACAAATATCTTTACTAATAGAGTTGAGTTTAGTAGAAGAAATTAAACTTTCACAATATGATAAATTCAATTTTAAATGTCAGTTGAAAGATGTATCCACGTTTAACGTTCAACGCGTCATATGATTACTTTTAATGAAAGAGATTATAGAAAATTATTTTTTTATACAAAAATTTTAAGTACTAATAGACTATTTGACACGGTAGATAAGATATAGAGTAATAGGATAAAATAGTTGGATAAGGACAAAAAATGATATCAACATGATAAATTTTTATCATATCATATGTGAATGTGATATACATTCAATAACAAATTAGATAACATTTATTATTCTAAAATAATGATAAAAACTACCTTAACAAAATTATATTAATATATTTTTCTAAAAATAGATTGTAAGTAGATTTAAAAGATGTATATTTTTTTAAAGGAAAAAATTATAATTATGATAAAATTATACATATTTTTAAAAATTAATTATTAATATTTATATGAATTTTTAATTAATATATATTTATTTTATTTTAATATCACTTTTTATTTAATTAATATTAATATTTTATAGGGATAAATAGTAAATTCATCTTTCTATCCTATCCTGATTTTTAATCAAATTTTTCCGATAAGAATATAGTTAAATAAATAATAACTTATTTTTGACTCAATTATATCATATAGTAAATTAGGATATAATATTATTTCTATCATGAATCGGACCCAAATATTTAACTGTTAAAGGCCTACTATAACCATGAGCCCAATAAAGCAATTGGCATATAAATAGAGAATCGGGGCAAAAGAGTAATGATACCAAAAGAACCAAAGAAAAGATAGAATCGATTTGTTTGACCTAAATACCCTCTTTTTGTGCACAACCTCACCACTGGATTTCCCTTCTCAACCCTCCCAATCTTCTACCCTTCTCTCTCAATTCTCATTCTTCTCCTTACCCTTCTTCCTCTATTTCCGATTTTCTCCAATTCCCCGCCAATTTTCATCAACTTCTTTTCAAACTCATCTTCTTTCTTCCTCAATTCACAACAACCCCCTTTTTTTATTCTCCGATCCGCCCCTCAATTCCTTCAACCCTCTCTCTACTGTCTTTTTCATCATTTTTACTCACCTTTCGTTTTATCCTTTTTTTTTTTTTACAGATCATAAAGCCATGGTTTGATACCCTTTGGGATCAGGTGAAGCCTCTTATCTAATTTTATTGTGATTTTCGTTATTTGATTATTTTATTACTGTTTTGTTATTATGAATTCTCATGGGTTTTAGTAAATTTTCAATTTTTATCATCAATTTGATTATGAGTAATGGGTGTATGATTTTATGTTACTATACTCCAACTTGAGTAAAACAGAGTCTTAAGTTTAGCTCAATGCAATTATTTCTATTATTTGATTAGGTGATTTTAGTTTCTAATTGCTGTTACACATTATCTGCTTTTAATGATCGGTGATTTGTCGTTGTGCGTCTGACAGTTAGTTTCTGGTATGGTTATTAATTAATAGCAGTGTGTAATGGAATGTTTGTGAATATGAAATCTGTATAACGGTGGACTTGTGTGTTTGTAGTCTTATTTTGAAGTTGTAGATCAACGGTTAACGTTACAGTATGCAATTTGTGATAATTATGACGTGCGATTGTTACCACTTGAACCTACTTAAAATGGACAACAGCCACGTGTCTTGCGCCTGATATTTTGTTGTATTTAACCATCTAGTTGTACGTACATTTGTATGTATTAGGATTGGGATGATTCAAGAAAGGAAAGAGT
>NC_021163.2:4765979-4771681 GCF_000331145.2 Cicer arietinum
AGAGTGTAAAATAAATAGATAAATATTTGACTTGTTTGGTATGCATTGCATACAATTCAGAAGATGATTAATGTAGTTTCTTTGACTTGTTTTTTGTTATCTCTAGGATCTTGCATCTGTGTCTCAGCCATAAAACAGTGATTTGTATTGCAAGCCGAGCAGCGGCTGTTGTTGTTCAAGCAGCAGTTTATATCTTCAATGGCTAACCACGATTTGATACTTGGTCAAAGTCACAATTTGGAACTTGGTCACGACCAGCAATCCGTTCTAGGCCATAATCATCATTTGGGCCTCAACGAAAACCATGCATTGGAACTGGGATCAGACCACGAGCATCATTTGGACCTGGGACAAACCCATGAACATGAACTGGACTTGGGACATGTCCATGACCATGAGTTGGGGTTAGGAGAGAACCATGATCAAGAAGGTGACGATGGTCAAACTTACGAGCATGAGCATGAGCATGTGCATGAGCTAGCCATGGATCAAAAACCCGAACATGATGACCATGAGTTGCCACTTCCTGGACAAAACCACGAGTTAGTCTTATCAGAGAACAATAATCTAACTGTTTTGGAAAACCAAGGGCTTGATGGGAACATGGACCTGGCTGTGGTTCAGACCCCAGATATGGGCATGGATTCTGACAATGATATGGGTGTTGAACACTCACAGTTTATGATTTCTTCTGAACCCCATGTAATTCAGGCTCGTACAGTTGCTGTAAGTCCGAGTTATGAATTGTCAGTGGGCCAAGAATTTCCTGATGTCAAGAGTTGTCGAAGGGCTTTGAGGGATACAGCAATTGCTCTGCACTTTGAGATGCAGACTATAAAATCTGACAAGACCCGATTTACTGCTAAATGTGCTAGTGAAGGATGTCCCTGGCGCATTCATGCAGCAAAGCTCCCCGGGGTTCCAACTTTTACTATCAGGACTATTCATGAGAGCCATACATGTGGAGGAATTTCACATCTTGGTCATCAGCAAGCTTCAGTTCAGTGGGTTGCTAACTCTGTTGAGCAGAGGCTGAAGGAGAACCCTAATTGCAAGCCAAAGGAGATATTGGAAGAGATTCATATGGTCCATGGCATCACCTTATCATACAAGCAAGCATGGAGAGGCAAGGAGCGTATCATGGCTGCAATGCGTGGATCTTTCGAAGAAGGGTACCGCTTGCTTCCACAATACTGTGCCCAGGTGAAACGCACAAATCCTGGCAGTATTGCAGCTGTTTATGGAAATCCAACTGATAATTCCTTCCAACGTCTCTTCATTTCTTTTCAAGCATCTATTTATGGCTTTTTAAATGCATGTCGGCCACTCTTGGGGCTTGATAGAACATATTTGAAGAGTAAGTATCTTGGTACGTTACTTCTTGCTACTGGATTTGATGGTGACGGGGCTCTCTTTCCTCTTGCATTTGGTGTTGTTGATGAGGAGAATGACGATAATTGGATGTGGTTTCTGTCTGAACTTCATAACCTGCTTGAGATTAATACTGAAAACATGCCAAGACTTACTATTTTGTCTGATAGACAGAAAGGAATTGTGGATGGTGTCGAAGCAAATTTTCCTACTGCTTTTCATGGATTTTGTATGCGGCACTTGAGTGACAGCTTTCGTAAGGAATTTAACAACACCATGCTGGTCAATCTTCTGTGGGAAGCAGCCAATGCTCTGACTATAATTGAATTCGAAGCAAAAATTTTGGAAATCGAAGAGATATCACAAGATGCTGCATATTGGATTCAAAGAATTCCTCCTCGTTTGTGGGCTACTGCTTATTTCGAGGGGCAAAGATTTGGTCATTTGACAGCCAACATAATTGAAGCTTTAAACATTTGGATATCAGAGGCATCTGGGCTTCCAATAATTCAAATGATGGAATGCATTAGAAGGCAGCTAATGACTTGGTTCAATGAGCGTCGAGAGACCAGTATGCAGTGGACATCCATACTTGTTCCTTCTGCTGAGAGAAGTGTTGCTGAGGCTTTAGAACGTGCACGCACTTATCAGGTTCTTCGTGCCAACGAAGCTGAGTTTGAAGTTATATCTCACGAGGGAACTAATATAGTTGATATAAGGAATCGGTGTTGTCTTTGTCGTGGTTGGCAGCTTTATGGTTTGCCATGTGCACACGCTGTGGCAGCACTTCTCTCCTGCAGGCAGAATGTGCATAGATTCACAGAAAGCTGTTTCACTGTTGCAACTTATCGCAAGACATACTCACAAACCATACATCCAATTCCTGATAAATCTCTCTGGAAGGAGTTGTCTGAGGGAGATGTCAATGTTAGCCAAGCTCTTGAAATTATTATTAACCCACCGAAATCACTTAGGCCACCTGGACGACCAAGAAAGAAGAGAGTTCGTGCAGAAGACCGCGGGCGTGTTAAGCGGGTGGTGCATTGTAGTCGTTGCAATCAAACAGGTCATTTTAGAACAACATGTGCTGCTCCCATATAGTTATGTTATGTTTTCTCTCTGCCAAAGGCTTCATTTGCTGTTTATTTTTATTTTTATTTTTAGGCTTCATAGGCTCATAGATTAGAATTGCAATTAAATGATGTTATTTATTCGATATTCATGTGAATTAATTTTTAGCAGATATTCTCTATTTATAAATATACTCCAATGATCAGCTTTGGTCAATGATGCATATTTACTAATGGAATTATTTTTTTTGTTTCTCAAGAGTATGTTTCTTTCTATAAGGATGTTGGAACATCAATGAGGGTGAAAACCTGCTTATAACAAAGTTAATAAGCCACTCAGCCAAAGGCTTCATTCTTTTTTTTTTGTTGTTGATGAAATGCTTATGCTTTAATCAGTTCATGAATTGTTGTCCTTTTTTATCTTTCAGTATACATACATTAAAGTTGTTTCTTACAGATATGTCATATGTGACATCAAGTTTCAAAAATGGTCTTTTGACATCATTTTTTACGGTCACCAAATTAGTGTTTAAAATGGCATGTTATTGGTCTTTGGAAAACAAATCTGATAGCATTAAATAATTTGTTTGTGTCATCCATAGAGAATTAATATGATGTGAAACAAAAATGTGATTGATTACACATAGACCAAATAGCAGTTCTTAATTGGAAATATCTCTAAAAAAAAGACATAATTGGCGAGCTTATGATTCATCAGTCATGTGATTCTCATTGTATATGTTTCAGTAAAGAAATACAATCTAAAGTTATAATAGAATAATTATGTGTCCTACAACTTCGATTCACTCATTGCTTTTGCTGCCTTATCATTGTAACCCCACGACCCTTTTCTACTCCCCTATTTACTTTCGTCCATGAATGCAAACATTACAACAAAAATGAAACAGAATACTATTAACTACAATAATCCCACATTGGTGGTATATGAAGTTTGTCATTTATTGTCATCAGTAGTTGCTTCTGATTCAGTTTTAGTGGCAGGAGGAGCCATCAAATTGTCAAACTTCTCAGACTTACCCAGCACAATTTCAATCTACAAAATACCAACAAAAAGGTAATAAAATAAGCAGTGTACTAAGTTTAAGAGTTGTGTTTGAATGAGAGAATTGATAATTTAACTGCTTTAATTAAATTCCCTTCATTTTCATTGAGAACCAACCCAACCCACCTTTGCCTTCTGTACAAGTCGACCTTTGTTTTCGTCCTTCATGCCAACTGTAGATGTCAGTACTTCTGTTTCATCCCAACATTAGTTGATTAGAATTGCCACAACCATCCTATAAATGAGAGTAATGGTAGCAAACAAGAAAAAACCTTACTTTTCTCAGTTGCAAATCCATTGTTCTTCAAAATCTCAGCGATCGTGACAACTGTAGCTATAGCTGTATCAATTCATGTCAACATTTTTGTGAAATATTATTATAAATATACCAGTTGGAGTAAGAATAAGAAATTAGGAATAGATGAGGCAGAACACATTTGTTCAATTGGTGAAGGATACTGTATCTGTTAGACAAAATGTGTGCAAGCTCATATTTTCTGTTTTACTATCAAAACAAAAGTTTTCACGTTAATTTTTGCATGCTACCAGCCACACACAAATCACGGTTTTAAGATATATCAAATATCTTATTATAAACATTAAAATTCATTAATTCAACTGTTCATTATTGTTCAAATATAAAATGCTTAACGAATGTAATAATATTCAAAGTAATGTAGTCCAAATAAAGAATATTCTTGTGAATATTGTCCAAATAAAAGACAAAAAGAAGGGAAATTTTAGGTTGAGAAAATAAAATACCCATTCCAAGAGCAGAAAGCTCAACCTCATTGTGCTGTTGAATGTATCTCTGCATCAATAGAGAAATTATTTCAACATTATAATGTTAAACTTAGCCTTTAATCTATCATAATTTAAAATCATCAAAATAATGTATTATGAATTACATTTCAAATTTCAATGACAATAATAATATAATAAGGGTTGGTTCAATTTGCAAAAAAAACAAAGTACTAGAAAATAATAAGGAAATGCATTATTATTACATACCTTGGCGAGATTGACGTAAAAGAAAAGAGGTTTCTTAGTATTGGAAACCTGAATTCTGTTTTTCTTGTGAGAATCATTTCCGTTTCCGTTTGTAGTTGGAGTTGCAGTTACAGCAGCAGCTATGGTCGTCATTGTAATGTAATATTCTCTGTAACTGTAACGGTAAAGTAGTTGAATGGGTTAGTGCCATGTTTATATAGAGCATGACTCTTGGAACAATGTCCAATGAAACTGTGACACGTGGTGGCTTGTGAGTGACCGTGGATTTATTAAACTGTAAAATTAGTTTGTTAGTTAATTGAAGATCTGAATGGTCGTTATTTTTTTGAGTGGATTGCCAAAAATGTCCCTCACTCTTTGTTGGACCTATTCTTTTGCTCCTTTTAACGGAGAGCCCATCCTTCTGACAATACTCGATACTACATGTCATATATATTCAAGATAACCACAACAACACACCAATCAATAGTATTATTTTTTTCTCTTTTACTTCTCATCCAAGCATAGATCTTATGTGTGTTTCTTTGGTAATAAATTGAAGACAAAACTATATTGTTGACCTTTTAAATTTTAAATAGATTATTTATCTTTTTGCGTGTTAAGTTAATCTTTTATTTTTATAAATATTTATACGGTTGAGCTAACTTTCATTCTTACTTTATTTCTATTACAAATTTGTTATCAAAAGTTGTACTTAATTTACCATTCAAAAAATAAATTGCATCTTCCATTAATCAAAATAACATCTAAATTTTATCATAATAATTGTTGCAATTTCTAATCATCAAAATCAACATAATATTTTATAGTTTTTGTCTAAGATCGTAACATGATCATTGTTAATTAGAGTCTAATTGTAGTGTTGAGCGGCAAAACATTTTATGGTATACCATCTAATAAACTTAGATACATAGTTGTAATATAAATAGGCTAAGAAAGGAAACTTGGATCAACCCCTAAAATATTTTTAAAAATAAATGACTAATTTAATAAGAAAAATATAAAAGACATATTTGAAATATTAAAGTTAAGTTAAAAAAACACCAACATAGTTTTATCTAAATTAAAATTACATAAACGCAATAAAATATATTATTGGTTATTTTTCCTAAGTTCAACTTAATTTTAATGATATAACCTCAAATGACATTGATATATATATATATATATATATATATATATATATA
>NC_021163.2:4771691-4802753 GCF_000331145.2 Cicer arietinum
TTTAATGAGAAAATTTGTGTCCCTACTTATAAGTCATCTTTTAATTTACTAGATGTATTTAATGCTATTTTTTTCAAATATACCTCATATTAATTATACTATTTTATCTTGAAAAATGAAAGAAAAAAAAATAGATATGCTTATGTACAAAATACATTTTAGGAACATCAATACATACATTAAATTCAATTTTTTTTTAATAAGTGTAAAGAAAAAGGAAAAATTGTTTATAAATAGGGATGAGGGACATATATATATATACATACATACACATAATACT
Organism: Cicer arietinum; assembly: GCF_000331145.2. NCBI lineage: Eukaryota > Viridiplantae > Streptophyta > Magnoliopsida > Fabales > Fabaceae > Cicer > Cicer arietinum. Next base: position 4,771,972 of record NC_021163.2, read on the forward strand.
TATAATACTTATTAAAAGTGATGTAAATAATATTAGTTAGAGGACATAGTTGAAAAGAAAATAAGTAATTTTACATTAAAATTTGAAAGACTTATTCATTCTAGATCAAATATCTTTTCATAGAAAAAAATATATATTATGTAGTAGTATGATTGTTTGAGTTGTTACACGAACAACAATGATGCGTATACACTGGCGCATTTTGGTGGGGGCATAGGGTAAAATAATTATAAAAAAAATTACTTATAGAAAAATATACTACATTTTTTGACTTAAATTTCAATTATATGTGTATTGAATTTTGTCTAGCGATATAAAAATTAAATTAATAATTTAATAAATTCAAAAAAAAAATCAAAATTAATTAAATTAATTTTTTTTCTTCGTATTTCGAGTTCAATCTAAATCGAATCAAATACACTCAATATTTGTTGTTTGAGTATGATTTTACTTCATTTAAAATCAACCATTAATATCTGAATAAAATTATTAGACTGTACCAGTAGTGTTATCTTAAATATGTTTTATATTTAAAGTTTTTTTTAATTATTTACATATTAATTTCCTATTGTAGTTTAAAAAAATGTTTAAATAATTCTTTTAATAGTATAAAAAATCTAATGTTTGAAAAAAAAAATTAAAATTAGTATGTTAATTTTTATTAATATCAATCTAATTGAACTGAACCAAATCAATATTTTATTCATAAATTTGTGTTTAATTTTGTGAAAAAAATTATAAAAACTCAACCAAATTAACTATTTTTTTTTTGTTTATATTTTTTTTCTCTAAACATACAAATCAAATCAATATGTTATATTCATAATTCCTTTTTTCTTAAATTTGTGCAACTTTTTAATTCAATTCGTTATCGTTTTACAATTGTATTTGCATAAAAAATTGTGTATTTATATTGCAACTTTAAAATCTAGAATTATAATATATAATAAGATATTTATTTTATCAATTAAAATTTTAAAAATTTAATAGACTCAAAATATTTATTCAAACTGACGGTGTACATATACTCCTCAAACTTTCATAATTTTTTATTCTAACACTTTATTTTACACTTTTTTCTATTACATCTCTTTATTATAAGTGTTAAATTAAATAGATATTTTTTTTTATACGAATCTGCATCTGTTTCAGTTGAGTGATCGAGACGGTCGATTGGTTGGGGCATCACGTACATCGTGGGACACCAAGTCGATGAAACTTGACATATTGTGCAAATCAGAAACTGTTTCTGCCTTTTCTATAAAATATCAATTTTATCATTTTCGTGACTAGAGCTAATCATTCATTGGCTAATAATTAATTTATTTACTTTTTATATGAATATGCATGAGGCATGCCTATAACATGGAGTATATGCAACCTACAAATATAATAAAACCAAATTTCAAAAGGACAAATTTGGAAATGGGACCATATATATCGTCGGTGCATTATATAAAACGTGAATAAGCAACGACTGAAACTGGTCCCTCGTTTGTTGATGCCTAAGTAATGGACTATATAATTATAATACACCACTAATTAACACATAACACATACTATTACTATTACTATTACAATTCAATCCTTATCTGCAACCTATAGCTAGCTCTAAGTAATACCACTTTCACTCATCGAAATGTATGACATACATATTATGATCAACATTAAAATTCTTTTTCTTTTCTATTATGATGGATATAATTAAATTATTAATTGGATAAAAAATAAAATGTATAATATAATTATCATCGTCTTTAAAGATATCAACTTCAAAAAATATCATTTTTTTCACACAAAAAAGTTATTTTTATTTTCATTTTTGTTTATAGATGAAATTTTATAACTACCATTATTAATTTACACACAATTGTGAGATATCTATCAATATCAATATTTGTTAGATGAAATAAAACTTAAAAAAATTATTATTATTATTATTTTTAGACTGTACTCTGTTTTATTATTTATCTTTATAACTTATCAATGCAACGTGATCCAAGTGATTAGATTTTCTTATCTAATGCCTCCTTGCATAGCAAGGGATTAATTTAGCTCTACAAATTTGTGCTATGACGATTGACTCATCCGACCAAACTATTTGTTTGTTTGGAACATCCATGTCAAGTCGTCAACGACAACATAAAAGTTATACTTCATATGAAAAGGAAACTTTTTATACTTCACATGATCTTTTTTAGTTAATGAATTTTTAAGAAAAAAATTATTCTTATTCATTGGTTGTTTTTAAATTTTAAGATTACATTAATTATTCTTTTATCACTTTTTTCTATCAATTACTTACACTAATAAAAAAATAGAATAAATATAACTCAAAAACGTTTGAATGAGATAGTTTAAATCTCTTTTAACTTAATCGATGTCATAAGTTTAAATTCAACCATAAAAATATAATAATGTTAAAATTCTTGAGAAACTTTAACACATGTATTAATATATGTAGTTGTACATGAAAGATGTTTTTTTTCACAAAAAAGAAATGAGGGTAAATATATGTGAACGGGTCAATTTAATAGTAAAAGTATATTTAAAACATTAATCAATATTATTTTTAAATTTATCTAAAATAACCTACTTAATTAATTACTCCATCAAAGATAAGAGTATTAGATCGTACAACCGTGCGATGCATGGAGAAACAGATTTTAAGATTAATATTTTATTATTTTAAGAGATAAATATTTTTTTTAACAAAAAAAAAGTTGAAATTAAATTTAATAATTAGTTTCAGTAATTTTCTTCACATTAAATTTTAAAATACAAAAAAAAAAAAAAATACTACGTCAAAAAGATTTACATCTATTTTATTATTTATGTAGTGAGATATTTTCAACCGATACCTTAAACAAACTACAAATAAGTTGAAGATAACCAGCTTTTATATATAATAACCACTGAGTCAACAAAATCTCAAATGCTAGCGGATATATTTATACATTCATATTACAATATTTTGACATTCTTATAATTGAAGGATTACTTATTACTATACACTAATTCAAACTTTAATATAGGACTATATATTTAAATAATCACCTAGATTGTTGTATCAAGGGCAAAGGAAGAAAAGGAAAAAATTAAAAAGAAAACACATATTTGAAGGAGGATTACACTAACATAATATAAAAAATGATATAGGAAGAAAAATATAGTAAAGTAAATGAAATGATTTAGAATGAAAAAAGAACCATTGTAATCTAATTCTATACATTAGTGGGAAATTAACATTTTCTAATGAAAAGTGTCTTAGAGAATGTATTGATTTAATTTATCCTAATAAAATATCAAACATCACCTTTTTTTAGGTGAAAGAATATAAAGAGTCGACAACATTTCAAATGCTAATAGATATATTTATACATTCATATTGTGTTCGAAATTTAATATAGGACTATATATTGAAATAACCCTCATTTGTTATACCACACACTATATCAAGGGTGAAGGAACAAAATAAGAAGTTAAAAAAACACACACACACATTTTGGAAGGAGGATGATTGATATAATATGAAAAATGATATAGGAAGAAAATAGTATGTAAATGAAATGATTTAGAATTTAGAATTATAAAAGAATCATTGTAATCTAACTCTATACGTTAGTAGAAATTTAACGTGTCTTGCAAAATGAAAAGTTTATTAGAGAGAATGTATGTATTGGTTAATGTTAATGAAATACCAAAAAAAACAGTTCTTTCGATGCGATAAAATCTACAAAAATTAAAAAATGTAAGTAGTAAAAAATTGAGACATTAAAAACACGTTAATAATTAAGAAAATCAATTGAAATCTTTTAATAAATATTATTAATTTCAGATTTTTATAAAAAATAATTAATTTACTAATTTGTCCATTATTTGGGAGGCAAATCGTTCCTTTAATTTCTAACAAACTTTTTTTATATATAAAGATACTTGAAAACTTACTTAGTTAATCAAAGTTATTTCTTAGTGTTAATGGCAAACTTTTAACGATTAGACCAATCAAGACTAGAATTACAAGACAAGTCATGCAAAAAAGTACAAGAGAAATAAAATTAAAGGGATAAGTGCTTTTGTCGACAAAATGAAATTAAAACAGTTAATGCAAATGGAAGAATAAGGTTGGCATTAACATTGTTTAAAATCTATTGACATCTAGGTGACAATATTACAATTTAGTTTAACAGAAGTAATCGTCACAAACGTGATTCGTTACTTATTCAGTTTAAGTTTTCTATAAATTATTAGGAAAAAAATCAGCTACTTAGATTTTTAAGCTTTCCAAATACAAAGTATGTCATTCATTGTCTTTATATTTCTTTAAGATTTCTTTTATTTATGTTTTCGTCAACTTAAAATTCATGTTTTTTTTTTTTTTTTTTATCAATACAATTTACTTTTTCGGCCATTTTAAATTCTTTCGTTTATATTTATACCAATTACTTGCTTTTATTTATTTTCATGCGATTTACTAGTTTTCAAGTACTCTTCGATTAGTTTATCTTTCGAGTCATTTAAATTTCAAGTTACTTTTCGTGTCATTTAAATTTTGAAGTCATTTAATTTTTAATTTATTGTCCATTTACATTTTCTGCAATTTGCTTTTTGCAATTTAAAGTTTTTATCGTTACTATTATCGCATTTAAATTTTCTATCATTTTATTCTTAAATGTCATTTTTATTTCATGTCAAACTTATTTTTTTTGTAAAACTATATTTCAGTTATCTTCGTATCTTAAAATCACATACTTTAAACAAAATCAAAAAATAATTTAATATACAAGAATTACTGATTAAATGTTCATTTGTGATTGTATATATTTAGCAAACTTCTTAGTCGATTAAATATTAGCATAAACACTTTCTTAAGACTTTAGTATGCTAGTAATACATTTGTTGAACAAGTAATAACTTTAATTGTAAAAAAAAAAAAAAAAAAACTTTAGTACGTAGGTTGTTTCTATTCTGAAACTGTCATATGATAGGTGATAAACTACTATACAAATCTATGATCTCAATAATGCATATAAAATTTATTCACGAGTCTGGTTGAGTGACATATATTGTCATTTTATACATGCATTCAATTCAATACAATTAATATGTACTTCATGCTTCTCTTTTTATAATCACCCATTTAATTTTAAGAAAATTAGGTACATTTTGTGTATAAAAATATTTAAAATATCTTAAGTTTTTATTTTTATTTTTTAAATCTATTAAACTTGGATTTTCATTTGTGAGACTCGTATTAAGAAGATATATCACATTCTCTATCTTACATATTATAGTATACTATGGTATTTAGTTACGTTAGAACACTGGACATTGAAGAATTATTTAACATATTTTTACATAAATGTGTCGAAAATAACGTATTTTTAGAATTTGAGATAAGGAACAAGTATGAGTGATGAATTACCTTAATTGTCATATAAAGTTTTAGAAGCGATATTAATCGTCAATTAAATAGTTAAACGAATGACGACAAATACCTTTTATTTAAACTTAAAGAAGTGGTCAAATTCATCTCAGTCCATTTAACGATAAAAACCAACACATACTTCAATATTTAATATTAATTAACTATAATTTAACCATTAATAATAAATTACTGTCAATTTATCATTGATTAATTAAATAATTAATCTAATATTTTTTATGCTCTCGAGTTGGTAAAAGCTTCGGTGAAGTTGATCATTGATATGGCAATATGTGCCTATTTAAGCTTATGCTCTTGTAAGGGTGTGAGTGCAAGTTAGTTCACACTCTTTGTGAAGGAAACTTTGTTGTTGATTTCTTAGCAAAAATGAGAGTTAATTGTGGCGCAAATGTTGTTTGTGTTGCATGTAACTCTCCCTAATTTGTCTTCTATTCTTCTAGTTGATTAGTTGGTGTGTCGTTTCTAACCCTTTAATTTTTCTTTGGTTGATTTTTTTCCTTCTCTTGTAAATAATTAATGGGTTGAAGATCATCATATTAAAAAGATAATTAAAACTAAATTAAAAGTTTACAACAATAATTACTTCAATTATAGATTCATCACGCAACCAACTTTCAGGTTACTTCATTATTGTCTTTTTCAAGTGTGGAGACTCACATTGTGATGAGGTGACTTTGACTACCTCAAAAATTGAATTTTATTTGAATAAGTAATAATATTTTTGTATTTAACTATCATAATAATATAGATTAGCTGGTCAAAATATTTTAATTGGCAAAAAATTAGCATAAACATGAAAGCCAAAAATTAGCATAAACATGAAAGTCAAAAATCATTACTTAATTGATAAATTTATTCAGATTGCTTTGGCACTGCCATAGTCAGTTTCTATAATTTTCTCAACAATAAAAATTGTCAAGACAATATTCATAAATAAAATGAATGAATTTCTTGTTAATCGTTTAGTTGTTTCCATTAAAAAAATATTAGTCAATTTATTATAGATTTGATTATGGAAAAATATTGATTAATTTGTTAAAGATATATTTACATTTTATATAATAAAGAAAACTATGTGAACATGATTAAAAAAGTTAGGATCATTTAAAATTATATACACTTTTTAATAAAATTTTATAGTCATTGTCCTTAAGATTTAGTTCAACTGATAAATGTTGATATTGTTATGTTACATATTATATCCCATGTAAATTTCTAATAGTATTTATGATGTTGTCTACAAACCAAAAATAAAATAAAATTTTGGAGTAATTAAGTTTAAATATACTAATTAATTTTCAAATTAAAATAAAATTTTGACAAAAATACCCTTATTAATAGAATAATTAATAAAATTATTAAATGATTTAAGACATAACAAATAAAAATATTAGATACTTGATATCTTTTTAATATTTAAAAATGGCAAATAATAAAAAATAAAAAATATTTGAAACATAATAACAATTAATACGAGAAGGGAAAGTACTTGAAAGAGTTGGTAAACAAACAATCAAATATAGAGACAGAGGAGGTCCCAAAAGAAGGTAAGTCAAGTAAAAGGAACCATCCTGTGGCCTAAAATTGCCCATAAAGGACTCACTTTAGGAGTTTTCTTCGATTCTTCTCTTACTACTCCAAAGTCTAAATTAGTCAAATTGCCGTGTGTGTATCACTTAGCAACAAGCCTATAATAATTAGCCATATTGTATTTGTACCCGAAAATTTATTAAGTGGGGAAGCCAATAACATAACATTAAAATTAAAAAAATAAAAACCTTTTGGAAAATGATAACATATGTAATAACTAATAAGTTGCATGTTAAGGTTTCTTTACTTTCTGTAAATATTTTTTTTTAAAATTATGTTAGTTTGTGTTAATAAAGAGGTAAAAGATTTTTGAAGTGAATATTTATCGACATTGTTTTTTACTAAAAAGAATGATATGAATTCATTTAAATGGTAAAATACAACGATTTAATACAAATTAATAACGCAAAATGACAACATAACACAAAATAACAATATGTCTACAAATATAAGAACATTCAAGTATTTGGAATATCTATATTTCCAAATTTGTAATGTTGACAATGTCAATGTTATTGATTGAAAACTGTAATTGATCAAAACTACTATATCAATTTGAATTAAAATGAACATCACATCAAGACGTAAAAATAAAAGTGTTACTCAAATGACAAAATCACAAAACACTAAAATTAAAAAAAAAATAAATAAATTTTTGTTGAAGTCATTTATTAAGATAAACCGAAGGAAAAACGATTTGAAGAGGTAATTCTAGATAAAAAATCGATCATAAACTACCCATCTCTAATAGAGAAAGAAGAAGAAAAACTATGTTTTGTATTTGGGAGCAATAGCTCCACTCTCTAGATAATGAGCACCAACATCATTTATGGACATTTGTATATATAATAAAAATATCAAAAAAACAAAATTTTAAAAAAAGAATATTTATTAACTAACATTTTTTTCTTTTTTTTTATAATAATAAACTATTTTTAGAATCTCTTATCAAAATAAAATAAAAATACATTTAAAAAATAAAAAATAAATTATTTTCTCAAAGAAAGCAGGGTCTAAGGTATAAAATATAGAAACTTTATTTTAGAAATTGAGTATTCAATTTCAAAAATATTTTTTCAACACAAAATTGCGATATATAAATTTCAATTATTGGAGGGAAAAAATTAAATAGAACACTTGTTATGAAATTTAAATATATTTTTTCAACACAAAACTTTTATATTTAAATTTAAAAAAAAAATTCTTAAATTTCAAAAAAAAAAAAGTTTAACACAAATTTTCTATATTTAAATTTCAATGTCGAATATCTAAAAATTTTCAAATTTTAGTTTTTTTTTTCTTAAGGTTACAATTTAAAATAATTTTCCACTATTTAAGTCTAAGAAGGAATTTTCATAAAAATAAATAAATAAATTACGGGAAAATTAAACTATGATCCTTCTCTATAAATTCAGGATTGTTTAATCAAATGATTTACACCTATTAGGCCTCACGTTTGAAAACCATGGTTAAAATTAGTTCATTCTTCTAAATTTTTTTAACATAATATTCAACAAAATTATTTATGTGAGCCTATTCAACATCCTCTAAGTCACTCGATTTATAATTTAAATTTGAATCATGATTGTGAAAGTTGTGTGCTAAGAGTCTTACATTAAATAATATATGACATAAAAGTATGTTTATAAGTGAGAGGTTTCTCATTAGTCATAAAAAAAATGAAAGGTTTCTTGTTAGTTATAAAAAAAGTGAGAGATATTTTATCTCATCTTACTAGTCAGTTTTGTAAGATTAGATAGACTTAACCCAAATTATAATATCATATTATAGCCTATTCAATATTTATTAGACCATTCAGTATTGAGTCACTCAAACAATGCTCGAAATGTCCAATCTTAAGCGTAGAAGAGATGTGTTAAAAATCTCACATTAAATAATATAGAAAAATCTAACATTGAAAACTAAGAGACATAAAACCTAAAAAAGCGTGGATGAAATAGGACAATTGAATTTTATGTCTTCCTCTTCCTAATCACCACAAAACTACCTATTATGCAACCATATAATACAAATTGAAAATCATATTAGAAATTTTATCTTGAATGTTCAATGTTTCTACAACATCCTCTCACCCTAAATTTTGAATAGAAAAAAAAAAGAATGATGCAATATTATGTAAGTAAAATTATTAGATATTGATATGACGATGTCTAGATCAATAAATGATTTTAAAAAAATTATTATTAGGTTTCATTGTTAAAACTTGAGAGAATGTTTTTGGCATAGTAATATCCTATTGGCTTCTATCCTCTCTATTTCTATTGTTGTCATGGACTTGTTTGACTTAGTTATTTGTATTAGTCTCAAATTGAGGATGGAAAGTGTCCCAACATATTACTACTATGTTGAATTTGGTGGTGTATATATCATTATTGAATGAAGTTTGCTCAATGTAAAAAAAAATAATAATAATGGTTTTGAACTTTGAATAGTGTGCCAACACTATGTGGGTGTGTGAATGAGGTAAAATCCAGAAAAATGTAAATGTTATTATTTTGATCAATTAATTTAACCCAGTACAAGAGGTTACCCATAATTAATAACATTCTCTATACTATCTATGTTATTTAAAGTTTTTCAATTTTCGTATTAAATAAAAATATTACCAACTTATATACGCTATTATTATCAAACAAACATAACTGCCAAAAACTACATTTTTTAAAAGCTCCCTTATCTACATTATAAGTACATTAGTACTTTATTTGGTTCCAAATAAATATAATGAGTAACCGATAATTAATTTATCAATAGTTATTGATACCTAAAATCGAAAGAACAATTAATTGAGGATTTTGAAATGGGTAAGAATAATAATGATACAGATATTTATTTACCTCCTTTGCACCTTCAAATTCAAAAGGAGAATGGCGCTTTAGAAGAAGATGAGAAAAAGGGTGAAAAAGTGTACCTTCCACTGGAAACAAGTTATAATGAAAAAGGTGCTGCTATTTTGCCAATCGAGCCACTTCATATTCAAAAATTAAACTTAAGCATGCTCAACAAATTGTACACTCTCACATACTATATAATAAAGTTCATATTTTCTTCTTTGATACTATTTGACTATACCCTCCTTTTCAAGCCAACAATTTCATTTTATTTATTTTGTTAATGACAAATTAATGATTGAGATTTTTTTGGCTACAATTAAAGAATTAAATTGGTATATAATTTTATTTTCAAGAAACTAATTGATATCATTTTTATAATAATGAAATTGCTGTAGCTGAGAAACCAAATTGAGGCTGTGCATGTGTTGTAATCTATTTGAAAAAGTAAAATTAGTTTACATATATAATATTTTAATGAGAGTTTCTAAGGTGCATTGACAAATTGAAGGATTTTTGTACATTTATTTTATAAGCTAATAAATTAACTATTATTTTTATGAATCAAAGAATTATTTGTTGATTTTTGTATTTTAGAAAAAATTGTTTTATAAAAAAAAACACTATTCTGTTGTTTATAAATAGGATACTAATTTTTTACATTTTATTGTAAAAATATTTAATATTTATTATTATAAATAATAAAAAATAAAAAAATAAATGAATTTTATTTCGCTCACTCTTTTGATAAATAATATTTAATTATTATTAATAATTATATAAATGATCAAAAATAATTGTTTTTCAAAGAAAAAAATTCATTTAACTATTAATTGAAAGATTAAATAACTGCTATAAGTCGAATTGCCTGATATCCAGTAGAAATCATCTTTTTAAATATCTTGTATTTGTTGCTAATATAAACAAGCTAATTAAGGTACAAAAAACTAGTAGTACATCATAGTCAATATTTTTTTTAAAGCAACATTTAGCTTAAAAATCTTAAAATTTTAGCATCTGATTTCATTATAATCTGGGAAATAATTTACAACATTTACAAATCCAGAAGAAAATAAAAGGGTGGTGTATTTTTCATTTAATTGATGATACACCTAACATTAAATAAAAAGTATGTTTTCAGGGTGTTACTTTTTATCATAAGAATGAAGCTTGCGGTTTGTGATTAGAATGAGAGAACTATCAAACATATACATAATACAGAACTTTATGTCAATAAGGTAATTTGCATATATTCATGAAATGAAGGTTAACACACACTCTACCTAAAACATTACTTTTTCATTTTCATGTTGGCATTGTCTTCTCTTTTTTTCCCTTTGTAGGAAAAATCACATTAAGTAGTATGTCACACAAATTTATCAAGCATCTACCTTGTCAGAGATACATGAAAACAGAGTAATGGACTTATGCTCTTTTTAAATATTCACGAGTTACATAAAAAATTACATTTATTTTGTCACATGATTTTACATTATTTTTGTACTAAGGTAGGCTCTATAGGATAAATTAATATTGCGTGAACATGGTTGTAGCGGTTGCATTCTTCTCGTTTAGTAGTTATTAGCTACTCATAACTTTAATTATGTTTGGTCAAATGAAAGAAAGAATAAAATAAAATAAAAGATATGATTTGCTTTAATTGTTCCCAGCAAGCTACAATATTGTTATCCCTTCTTAATCCTGATTAATTATAATGGACAGACTGAGAGATTGCTCCTTAAACCTGTCCTTGATTATGACTTTTAATCATTATGATCGTACTGTTCCTCAAAATTGTCGCTTTACTTTCAAGAAACAAGTATATTACCCAAATAAAAAGCCACTTCATTCCCTTCTATTTTGTTTTCAAATTTGGTACATAATAAAATTATACGTAACAATGTCTCAATAAGAAAACTAATAAAGAATTTTTTTTTTTAGTTTTTGTAAAAATGTTTTTTTACTTTATTTTAGTTTTCGGTAAAGATTACTGTTTGCTTTTAGTTTTTAGTGTTTTGTATTAGTCTTTATAAAATTTAATCATATTGAAATTAATTTTTATAATTTTTATTTTTATCTTAATTTTAAAAAAATAAAATCAAATATTCTACATATTACTAAAACTAATTAAAAATGAATAAGTTTTGCTAGAATAAAACAAAATAACAAATATTAAAAGTAAAAATTGCTATATTTACAAGAACTAAAAACAAAAAAAATATTTTAAAAAATTATAAAAAGAAGTATATATATACAAAGACTGAAAATATGTTTAAATTTAAAAAAAAAATATTTTTATTTTTATTTTGCATTCCCATAAAAAATAATAAAATATCAAAATTATGTAACATACACAAAAATGAGTCTTAAGAATGTATGACGGTTGATAAGCTAAAAAAATATTGTAGAAAGTAATAAATTTAACATTATAAAAAAAACACATACATGAACATTAAATGCTTTAAATTTTTTTATAGTACCAAACAATCAATTATTTGAAATCGTGTCAATTGTTATATTTAATTATATTTTGAATAATTTAACTTTGTATCCTTCAAAAATAAATTTGTATTAGTATAGGCTTATGGGTACGATAGTCACCTTCCACCAAATAATTTTCCTTAAGTAGAATAGATGTATGTTGTATTTGAGTTAATTGTGATTATAATATTGTGCTACAACATGACTTGCATAAAATCATTAGAATTTCTTTGACAAACATAAAATCATAAGAATTAATAATTTGACATAGGACACTTACTCAAATGACTTGGTATGATTATAAAACTAATTAAGTGTATCAAAATTTACTTTTGAAATATAAAGTTTTTTAAGTGTTTTTAATTCTTAAAATACTTGGTCTTTTTTTTTTATTAATGAAAAATTTATATTAAAGAAAACACACTTTCAAGTCTTATCTAAGATCAAGAAGAATCACCTATCTTAATGAGTTTGAATTTCATACTTAAACTTACGTTACAGTAGATTTGAACAAGGTCTTACTCAAGATAAAATAAGGTCTAAGCGAATATAAATATGAAGTATTTTACATCCTTACTAGTATTTTAGTAAAATTACAATAAAAAAATAAGAAAAACTATTTGTTAGACACTTTAGAATAAAAAACACTTGGACATCTAATCAAAATCCGTAGTAAAAAAATCACTTATCTAAATTATGTTTCCTCTATTTTTTTATCTATATAAGTGATTGTAACATAATAAATCTATTTTTTATTTGTGTTTTTTTTCTTATCTTGCCGGTTAAGTGCGACGTTTGATTTTGTTATTTCATTATAATGTTCATTTTATTTAAATTGATAGATTAATCTTAATCCAGTACAAACATATTCAATCATTGACTTCATCTTCCTCAATGTTGCAGATTCAAAGGTATATATATTTCGATCACTTTAGTTTTGTCAAATTTATAGATATTTTATCGTTTTATACTATTAACATGAATGTTGTGAGTTTGTTTGCAGATTTATTATTTTTTGTTTTTGCAAATCTATTTTTTTTTCTTGATCGATGTATTCTCTTAATTTGAATAAATGAATATTATTTTTTATTAAAAAAAAGACACTTTAGAATATAAAAAATAATTTATAAAATTGATATAATCAATTTTGAACAACATTATTTTTCAATTGATAATTAAGTCGATTAATTCAATATTTGTTGAGACAATATTAGTTTTAGATAAGATTTATTATTTTTAATTTTGAAATATTAAAATATAAGGTATTTTTATTATACAAAAAAAAAAATAAGCTCTTTTATTAAGTAAAAATTTATTTATCTTTAGAGATCTAAAATAATTGTTTTGATGGTCTTACCCTTAACTACCGAATAAAGTATAAGTTCAATTCAATGGTAAGTACAATTAATAAAGAATATTGACTTCAATTATGCGTGTTTAATACTTGAAAAAAAATTTAAGTATAAGTTTGATTTATAATTAAAAAGCATAACCAAATGTTGAAGACCTAACAATTTTTTTACTCAAGTTTAGGACCTAACATATTTATAGAGTTATTTTAAAAGAAAGCATGACATTTGAATTAATGAAAATCCAAACAAACCTAAAATATAATCACGTTCATTTTTTATGAATTTAAATACTTGAGTTCCTTGTTACTTATTTTATATATAGAATGAATGTTGCTTATTAAACTTTTTATTAATAATTTGTCAGTCAAATATAATTTTGGCATTTTGTTTGTTATTTAATAATATTTTTTATTATTTATCTTTTTATTTATTTATTTTAATCATTTATCTTTTATAAATTGTGTATTTTTTATTTTTTTATCATAATTCTCTTAAATAACTGTATAATTATTGTCATGAACTATTGAGATCAATTGTATAGTTAAGCGATTTTAATAAGAACAAGGTTAAAACATAGTAAATTTTGATAAATGTCATTTGTCTCAAAGAGTTTACATATATTTCAAAACATACAAAAATATTTTTTTTCAAGTGCAAATTTATTATTGGATTAAATGAATGTGCTCTTGAAAGAATGTTATATTAAATACATATTAATGATTGTTCGAAAGGATTTTAATGATTTTACGTTGTTATAACTTTTGTTATAATTGTGACGATGACTGTTTTATATTAAATAAAGAAACAAAATATATCAAAATAAAAATGAAAGACTAAAACGAATATTAAGTAAAAGATAAAAGATCAAAATTATATGTATCTTATTTATTTTATAATTTGTTTACCCAATTCTTTATTATTATTATTTTTTAAAATGTTTACCAATTAGGCTTTTACTTATACCCATTAAAATTTGAGCAAGACATCTGCATATATTTTTGCAAATATTGGCTTTATTATTATAATTTGTTTTTATTAATATTTAGATACATCTTTAAGACCAAATCTCTCACCTTATCTGTCCAGTATCATTATCATACGTGTCTTCTCTCTCTTTGTATCTCTCAATTTTTTATTTTTTGCATTTTTACTGTGGATAAAAACCCTTTTTATAATTTTTACTCATTTTCTTGTGGCTTTAACGTCACTCCGCGGAAAACGGAAGTCCCACTGTGAACTAACGCCGTGAAATAATTAACCCCTTCAACCAACGGGTTTGGGTGAAAAAACAACGGCGTTAGTTAGTAAAAGAAACCAGAAAACCGATCTATAAATAACCTTAAATAAAACCAACGAAGAAACACATTATACATTATAGAACACAAACATAAGAGAGAGAAAAAAAGAAAGAAAAAGTTTATGATAAAGCAAAAGAATATTATAGTTGACACTTGATACATAAATTTTGGACTTTGTTTCTATTTGCCACCCACCCACACCTACAACACAAACAAAATAAAACAAAACACTCACAGAGACACAGTAACAACAACAACAAATTAAGAGCAAGAATAGAGATCTCGTGAGATCGAGCTTCTACTGTTTCCAAGTATAATTTTTTCACACTCTCAGCTTATTCAGGTGTGTTTCTCTTCCATTTTTTTATTTATTTTTCTTTTCCTCAGCTATGCAATGTTTTTATGACGATCTTTGCTTCTTTTGCTACATGTTGTTTTGGAGTTTGGAGTTAAGTTATCATCTCTGATGTGCTTGTTTTTTTGTGAAAAATGAGTTTTTTACTTTACAAATTGAGGTTATGAGAATTGGGTCAAAAGTAGAATTTGATTTTTTATTCACTATTTTTTTGCTTTTTTTTTTCATCACTTGTTTAAAAAAGCAAAAGTTTTGAGTTGTCATTGTTGACTCGAGTTTCTGGTTGAACACAAAGAGGCTTTTTTTTTGTACTAGTGTAATCAAATGTGTAAATGGTGAATTGCGTTGAATTAATTAGTTCTTAGTATTTGAGCCTTTCTTTCTGTTTTTCCAACCAAAGGTAAGTGTTTTATTCTCTTTTTATTTATTTTTTTATGTTAAGAACATGTTGGAATGGTTTTTTTTTCAGGGTGGTTGTTAAAATTGCCAAAATCACACATAATAATCATATTAATTTTTTAAATTGTTACCAAAAAATCTGTTCATATGAATAACATTTTCTTATTCAACCCGGTAGTTTCCTAGATCTGTTTAAAACTTAACTGGAAGAAGAAACTTTTGTTTACCATTTCTTTTTTTTTACTTTTATGAAGAAATTAAGTTCATCCCTGAGTCTTTTACCTTCATTTTAAACTTGGTTAATGATATATAAGTTTAATAAGATTCATAATAACACGGGGTAATGATGTGGTTCAATATAGCTCAATATTAAATATGAGATAATACATGTTTAAAAAAAAATAAAGGATTAGTCAACACAAACTCCATAATAAAAGAAAGCATGAAACAAATTAAACAAAATATAAGACACATCACAAAAGATAATAGAGCACACCTATTC
This sequence comes from Cicer arietinum, assembly GCF_000331145.2. Lineage (NCBI taxonomy): Eukaryota > Viridiplantae > Streptophyta > Magnoliopsida > Fabales > Fabaceae > Cicer > Cicer arietinum. The sequence continues at coordinate 4,788,247 of NC_021163.2, forward strand.
CTGCTAAAGTAGAATATTTTTACTGTAATCTCTTATGATGAATTCTTCTTTTGTTACTCACCCTTTGAATTATATTATGCAGTGTCATGGGGAGAGAAGTTACAGCAATACAAGCTGAGGATAAGAAGCCAAATGGTGTAACAATAGCTTTAGACGACAGTCCGAATGATAATGTGCACAATTCTTCTAAAATTGCAGCAGCTAAGGTTCAAGCAAAGGATCATGAGGTAAGGGAATGTACTGAAATGAATTTGTTTGATGAGAAATGCCATGAGACAAAGGATGTTTTGAGTGCCAAAACAACAAACCGTAATACTGACTCATCCGAAGAGGAGAATGAGAAACATGAAGTTCAGAAGACGGGTGACAACAAAGAGTTAAGCTCACCGGCTGCAGAGAAAGAGCTTACAAGTCATTTTGTTGTCACACAACCATCTGATCTGGTTACTGAAAAACATGAATCCTACACTGTTGATACCGAAGCTGTTGTAGCTGGTTTGAACTTGTCGCCAAATGCTAACAACATACACTCGCCTTGTTCATCAAAGAATTCACAGGTAATTGATGGCCTTAATTGAGTCACATCATCATATTTTAAAATTGAAGTTTGATTTTTTTTAACCTGTAAGTACTCTAAGAATTGATTCGGTGTTGTCAAATAGAGTCTATAACGGTGCTAAAGCACAATGGAATTTGAACAAACCGCTATTGTTCTGTGGTACATTATTTAGTTCTAAATGTTGTTAGATAGCAGCTACAGCTATAGTGAAATTTGAATAAACTGCCATCTTCTGTGATCTGCGATTGACAACATTGAACTGAGTCAATTAGCCAAAGATGCATTTTTGTGAAATTACTGATATTGAAAAAATATATTTTTTCTATTTCAGGCAAACTCACCTTTTTCATCAACTAAGCCCTTGCAACATGATCATAAGAAGCACTATGATGATGAGGATAATTGGTCTGTCGCATCCTCGTATCCTTTAAACTTGAATTCTGTGGTTTATTCTGAACTGAGCATGTTCAAGGCATGTTTGAAGAATCTCTTCCAAAGTGATTACTTCATTGCTTTTAACCCTTCTTTTATGAATTTCAATAATATAACTGTTACTCTATCATTTGTTCTTTAACCACAAATATTAGTGCTGTGTCGATGCGCACTGCAAGATCGAAGGTAACTCAGGGTTCGGCCCCTACATTTAGAAGCTCAGAACGTGCAGCAAAACGGAGGGAGGTACATATTTTTCTGTCACTTAGTTTCTTATACATGTTAAACAAATCGTATTCTGCATTAATAACTTCATTGTAATTTATCTTTCCAGTTTTATCTCAAGTTAGAGGAGAAAAATCGAGCTCTTCAGGAAGAAAAAAGCCAGTATGAGGCAAGACTAAAGGTATAGTTGTCTTCTTACTGGAAACATCTAAATGCGTGTTTGGTTTTGCAGTGACAAAAACTGATTTTGAATTAATTGATTTAAGTTAAAAGCGATTTATGTTTAGATGCATTCAAGTAAAAGTGAGTTGAACAATAAATTTGAGTGTAAAAATCACGTCTAAATTATTTAAATTGTTTTGCTTTTCTCACCCTGTATTAACCTCATCATATGAAAATTAACTAATAATATTTTTATTCTTAATTTATGTAATAATAACCCTCATAGGAAGAGCAAGAAGCAGCCATCAAGCAGTTGAGAAAGAACTTGGTAGTTAAAGCAAATCCAGTACCAAGTTTCTACTATGAAGGGCCTCCGCCAAAAGCTGAACTCAAGAAGGTATGTGTCTATTCTTGATCTCAGGTTGCAAAGCATCATGAATGGTTGCCTAACAGTATCGTGTTGGAAAAAATGTAAAATGTTCATTCGATTTTCTTTCATTGCAGCTGCCACTAACACGCCCCAAGTCACCAAAACTGAATCGGAGAAGGAGCTTTGGCGATGCTGTGAACTCACAATCTCGTGAAGTTTGTAGCCGATCACGTCATAGTACTGGCAGCCACATGAAAGTTGGTTCTAATACTAATACCAATCATCCTCTTAATCAGAAAATTAAGGACCAGATCATTCGACGCAATAGCAATGGTGCTTACAAAACCAAAGAACGACCAAAGGTGGATACGGAAACGAAAACAGCTCCTCCAAACATCATCCAGCACCCAAGTGCAGACATATCAGTCCAATCGTGACTCGTGAAAATACCCTATTTTCTTTTTTCATATGGACTTCACTTTTCTGATTTGTGTTAACTTGCGGTGTATATGTTTTTTTAACTTATGTTTGCGCCGGTCATGTTCCATATAAAATCATAGTTAACGATGTAGTATGAATGATATATTGATATGTGATGTTCCCTCAAACTAGGCCTCCATGGATTTGGAAATGTTATATGATGAAATTTATATATTTCTTTATGTAGAAGTAGGATTAGGTTGTCCTAAGGTTTTGTCTGTGTTCAATGGTTGATTTTCATGAGGGGGAACATATTGTGTAATGCAACTTTTTGTTTAAGAACTGAGTTTGTATTTATTCTGATAATTTATATTCTTCTGAGTTTACTATTTAGTATTATTATCTTCTTTATGGGAGAGAAAAACATTGGTTTATCTTTGAAACAAAACCCAACAAAATGAAATCTAATTTTGAAGCATCCAAAAGCATAAACCATGAGGCATTTTGACAGTTGAGGAGGACAAACATTGTAACTCTTCAACAATTGATGTAATGCAGAACCATGCTTAGAAAGCATCCTAAACTATGGAAGCTTTTGAATAGTCCCTTAAAACTTCCTCAACAGAAAAAAAAAATTCTAAAGCTCTATTTCTATATAGACAAAATAATAAAGCAGGATTTCCTCATTAACAAAAAATATCTATATATTATTTTTTAAAAAGGGAGATTATTTCTGGTCTAAAATAAGTGTTGCTTTAATTAAAAAATAGATAAAAAGTAAGTATCAGTTATTTTTTTTCAATATAACATAAATTAAGATGTTTCAATTTTGAACGTAAATTATTAGTATGTATCAATTTGAGCGAGTGGCTAAATATGAATATGAAAAGAGAATTGAGAGATGGTTGGTCAATTGCTTGTCATTCTCTTCGGCCTTAGTCGTGGTTTGAGGTTATCATCATGGTTGATCATTGCCTTCAAACTTGAAACTTCATCTTCCTAAAAGGTTTGAACGCATGGTTGGATTCCTCCAACCCAACTTACAAGTCACACCAATTTTTTCTTATTCTTAATAAATACATATAATATTGGTAGCTATCTTTTGGGAATTCAAAGGTCCTGGTTTCGTCTATATGAGCACTTGGTATAATTTTCGAGTATATATTACAACTAAAAATAAAAAATTCAATATAATTTTAGTTCTTATTTTTATTAATTAATTTTCGTCATTTGTCTTTTATAAAATATAGTATTTTAATTATAGTTACAGTCACAAGAAAATTATATCATCTAATCACCAAAACTTCTAACAATCGTCTATGTAATCCCGTAGGATTCCTTCTTTATCATCATGGGATCACGATGAGAGATCTATCTTAGAGGCAACTTGCCTTAGTTTCAAAATTAATCTCCAACATTATTTGATTTAGGTCAAGTCAATCAAAATTTGTGTTGGATTTTGTCTATGTTGGAGTGAGTCTAACCAAAATATATGTATAGATACTAAGTTTTTCAATCACAAGTTACGGATGGACTATCATATATTTTACATAAAACTGTATTTTATTTAGGTATAAAATTTTAAATTTGAACCAAAAGGTAATGTACACCTACTTGAATTGTAAATATGATTTGTGCGGTTGAAATATAAACACTAGGATATTCATCTAGTAATCGTTATATGCAAACCGCACAGTCCCATCTAATTTTCCGGCAGTTAGCGTGTACGGCATTCTTTACAAAAATTAAATTCAAATGTCCAATTCAAAACCGAAAACCTGATTCATTAGAGATGTCTCAAGTACAAGAAGACTTGTTCTATTTCTACTCAAGAATTTACATAAACAAACTTCTAACACAATATTCATCTCTATTAATTAATAATAATAATTATAATAATAAGTAATTAACTCAGAAATACACACACAAAAAACCCTAATTTATCATTTCTTAGCCTTCTTCACCGGCGTTTTAACGCTCTTAGGCTTCTTCACACCCTTCACAGGAACCTTCTTCGTTGTCTTAGCAACAGCCTTCTTCACCGGTGTTGTCTTAACCGTCTTCGCTTTTGGCTTCGCCGCCGTTTTCGGCTTCGTTGCAGCTTTGGGCTTTGCCGCTGCTTTAGGCTTCGCAACAGCTTTAGCCTTGGGCTTGGTAGCAGCCTTGGCGGCTGGCTTGGTAACAGCCTTAGCCTTCTTGGTAGCAGCGGGAGCAGTAGCGGCTTTAGGTTTAGCCACAGAAGATTTAGCCGGAGCGAGTTTGAATGAACCCTTAACCTTAACAAGCTTGCCTGCAGCCACCGACTTTTTGAGATGAAGCAAGATTAATTTGCGGAAGGTGGGAGATAGATCCTTGTGCTTTTCTTCGATGAATTTGGTTATCGCGTGTTGGCTTGAACCAGTTCTTTCTTTCAGACTCACAATAGCCTCAGTTATCATCTTCAATTTCGGAAGAAAAAAATGAACAATTAATAAAAAAAATAAAGAATATTACAGTAAAGAAAATGAAGAATATTGAAATTAATTAATAAAAAAATAAATCTTATTAAAATTTGTACCTCAGCGTAGGTTGGATGAGAAAGTGGCTTCTTTGTCGAAGCTGTTTTCTTTGACTTGGGTTGAGCCGCTGTGGTCGACATGGCTGAAATTGAAAGAAACTAAAAAAAAATTGATTAACCGTCGAAAAGAGAGAAAGAGATAGATGCTTGAGAGAAAGGAAGTGGTGATTATGAGAAGAGTGGGAAGTGATTTAAATATTGGAATGAGAAAGGAAAATGCCGAGCGCTGATTGGTGGAAGTAAGCGTGGCACGGATCGAGAATCTCTGTGGAGGTTTGAATATGAGACGTTGGATGATTCTTTATCTACGGTTGTCAATCCAAGTCAGCGGAGTCACTTGGATCGTGGATTGGATAGCTTTAGCTAAGACTGCTCTGTTTTTGCTTTCTTTAATTGTTAAATTTAATTAAATGCTTCTAAAATTATCATTTGTGTCCGAAGATTATTGAGGATTTAAAAAAATAAACATTATTAAAATGTGTAATAACATTTAAATATTTAATATTATTTTTTAATAAAATTTACTCTCTTTTTTGCATCATATGTTGATGTGTTAAGGAACATTTTGTGTTTTTAGTCTTGGATGGTGTGTTTTTTTCTAGGTTTTCATTTGCAAAATAACATGTTTATAGTTCATAGATATAAGTAACATTTGGTAGTATATAAGAAAAGTATTTGTAGTTTTGATTTTGAATGTGATGTAGATATTTTTATTACTACAGAACTTCGTTAAAAACTATAATGTTTTGGTGAAAATTATCGTAAAAAATAAAGAAATAATTCCATTAAAAATAAATAAGAATGAAAAGATGAAAAATACTTAAATATAAAATTATTGTTGGAAGCATTTTTCTCTACTCAAACCCCGTCTTACTTATCCAACTTTGAAAATGAAAAACTATTTCTTGTGAATTTGATGTCCATAAATTAATCCAATTCAACGGTGAATAAATCTTCATTCACGTTTTTATGATAACAGATTGTGAGAAAACGGGAAATGCTTTTGCTCTTCTCATGTCTCTTTGGCGGCTATTTCTTATCTCATAATACTTTTTTCTTCTTAACCCTAATTCAACCATTTCGACTAAAATAAGTAATACACATAATTGACTAAAATATTTAAGCATTTCTCCACATAAGAAATGAGTAAAGTACTCAACATATCACTTCATCAAACCTATGTGGAGATAATCGCCAAATCGGGGATATAACCACAAGTTTCAAACTTTCTTTTCGATAGTGCTTTATGTTGGAACTAGTTTTGTTTTAAGAACAATTCATTCGTCATGTATTTATCATAACAAATGTAATTTGTGAGAACAATTTATTGTACTAATGACTTCATTTAGTGTGTAGTGAACATAATAAGAAAATGAATGAAACTATATCAGAGGAAGTGAAGATGTCAGAGGAAACGAAGACATCAGAATCAAGTAAAATCAAATGAGGTCAATAATTTGCCTCTAACGATTTGCCTCTGAAGCGTATATCAGTGTGCCTTTGAAGTTTATATGTGTATGCCTCTAAAGATTGAAGCATGCCTATGAAGTTTGAAGTGTGTCTATGAAGTGCCTACTATAGTAACTCTAAAGCTTCTATTCGAGTTTCCTCTGAAGCTCAAGTTATGCCTGCTCTAAAAACCACAACTTGCTCCAAGATGTTGCCCCATATGTGCAACATGCTCTAAAGATGCAATAAGGTGATGTTGGCCATGCTACTAATTCTAAGTCATGCAATTATGCATTTGTCTCTGACTACCTGTACCAAGCAACGCAACATCTAACTTTGATGATCAAGTTATGTTCTATTAAAGAAATTCAACAACTCTGATGAAAAGTCTTAGGTGAAGGTTCATTTTGGAATTAATCAAGTTTCGACGATCATACTCTCAAACCATATATATCATTTTTTTTAAGATCTCTGTTGACCTCACACAAGGAAAATACACGCAGAAGATTTAAGGAGAATTATTCTTAAGCGCTATTTGGAAATTTTTTAGAAGCTTATTATATGCTCATTTGCAATTATTTAATAAAGTATTAAATAATTTTTAAATTTTATAGAAATTTATGGAGTGGATTTACTCAATAAGAATTTTTTATTTGACGGTTGAATTAATAAATTTTACCATTTATATTGAATTAATAGATTTTACCATTTATATTGAATTATTAAGCGAAATAACTACTCACATAATTTCTCCATGAGTCATCATCCTATATATTTGCTTAAATGTATTATTTTTTCCGCCTTATTGGGATATTTGACCTTCTTGATGGTTTAGATGTTTCAATATCCTTGAACACAACAAAAATTTTGTTTGTAGTTAATTGTTGAGATTGCATGTAATATGTTTAAAAGGTTAACTGGGTAAATATTTGCTACAAGACATATAAAAATATAATTATCACATATTAAAAATTAATAATCAAATTTACGCACAAACAATCAAATAAAGTTTAAATTAAAAAATAAAAAATATTGAAACATGATCATTTAAATTAGTAAGTCTTAAAAAAAAAAGGCTAAATTACATCAGTGGTCCCTTAACTTAGTTTTAGGTAACGTTTTAGTCTTTTATCTTCTTTTTTTCCCGACTTGGTCCTTTATTTTAATTTTTTTTGATATTTTATGTTTTAAAATTTCAACAATGTTATCCTTTTTTATACAAAAATTCAAAAAAAAAAATTCAATCAAAACTCATAAAATTAATTATATTCTTCCATATAATACAAATTTCATCAAATTCGTAACGTAAATCTTCAAATAAACTCATATTTTCATACTTTATTTGATATTCTTAGGAATAAAGGACTAAATCGGGAAAAAAAAGATAAAGGACTTAAACGTTACCTGAAATTAAGTTAAGGGACCACAAATGTAATTTAGCAAAAAGAAAAATATAACAACAACAAATGATATTAAAAAAAAGAGCTAAGTTATATATTAAATATTTTCAATCTAATATACAATTTGTGTTTACTTTTCTCTTATTAGTACTTGAATAGATATTATATTCCTCTAATACAAAATAAAATATTTTTCTATATAAATTGTTCGTTAAAACAAAAACACTCGTTTCAAAATAGTAAACTTATAGATTTAACAAGGATAAACGAGAGTATAGTTTCAATTAAGAACAACAATAATCCAAATCAAATAGTGATGTTTTATCGTTCCTAATATTATTTAATGTTTTTTGTGGTAAAAAATTGTATTTTGAGTTTGTTCATTACATACACTCTTCATAAAGATAATTAAATCAAAATATTTTTCAAACAAACACGCGGTATAACACCTCAAATTAAGAATTAATTATCGAATATTTAAGTGAAAACGAGACATGAAACATAAAATATAAGAAACAGTAGTTCATTCAATTAATCAAAAAAAGAATAAAGAAATAATAGTACTCAAGATAAAAAATAAAAATAATGATGATATAAAAACCAATGGTTACAAATATATTTCAAATCAATAATTGCAAAATATATATTCTATTTTTTATAGGAAGAAAATATTTTATTACGATTGAATATTTAAAACAAAATAAAATGTATACAAACAATCACTCATCTTTTTTTAATAATATTTTTAGAGTGAAAATTACTCATATTTTATTTTAATCTTTTTAATTGTGTAAACAAATAATCACTCATCTTTTTTTAATCATATTTTGTAGAGTGATAATCACTCATTTTATTACAAACTTTTCAAATATTTCCATTTATTTATTATTTTGTTATACAACTACTTTTCTTATAAACTAGAAATTTACAAACATTAAAAACATTTTTTCGATCAAATTAATACATTTATACACTATAAATATAATTTTCAAACTTTTTAAAAAATTTACACAGAAAGAAAATTTTACAAATTACACATGCACATATTACAAATTAGTGACATGTATAAAAATTAAAATCAAAATTGTACATACGAGAACAAACATCCTCTATATGTTATTGTTGTGAATCTCTTTAACTAGGTAACAACTGGTTTGGTTATCTCTGTGCAAATTATTCATGCAGCAACATTAGTCACAATTCTTTGAACCGACGATAAGACCCAAGTTCTTTCAATAAATTTTACACAAAATCATAGGTATATTAAAATTCCTACTCATGTAGACTTCACATAAACAAATATGATAAAATACACATAATATTAAGATAGGTGAACTTGAATTTTCCACCTTCTTATACAATAGTACTGTTCTATAGACAAAATTGTATACTCTAAAAGCTGGTTTTGTATTCTAGAATTCCATGGCTTCCTTAAAGAATGAAGCTCTAATTTCCTAAAACAAAACAATAATCCTAAGAAATTTTTGGTCATCATCGGCCTTTGGGATTGACAATTTGAGAGAAAATGGCAGTTGAATTTTCACTTGAGTCATGACTAAGGTCATGTTCAGTTCCAAGGCTAAGGTTTTTGTAATGTGCAGCCATGTGATTGTGTGGCAAGGTCACTTCTTCAAACTCACTTTCATGATCTGCATGTGGAGAATGTTGTTTTGAACTTGAACCATCATGTTTTTCTTGTAGGTTAAGAGCAAATTCAAGATTCCACAATAGATCATTCATGGAGGGTCGATCGAGTCCGTGATCAGACAAACACTTTTCGGCTGCGTCTGCAAACTTGTTCAAGCTTTCAGGTTTGATCTTTCCTTTGAGATTTGGATCAATAATATCTTGAAGTGTTCCTTTTCTTTTGTTGAGCAAAACCCAATCCGCAAGACTAACTTGTTCTTTTGGAAGATTAGGATTCAAAGCAGGCCTTGAACAAAGTGCCTCGAATAGAATTACTCCGAACGAGTAAACATCTGACTTTTCAGTCAATTGTTGTCTCCTGAAATATTCAGGATCCAAATATCCAAAACTACCTTTCACCACTGTACTAACATGACCATTGTTCATGTTTGGACCTGTTTTTGACAATCCAAAATCTGAAACCTTTGCTACCCAATTTTCATCAAGGAGAATGTTTGTTGTTTTGACATCTCTATGAATTATAGTGTACTTTGCTCCTGTGTGAAGGTAATGAAGACCTCTAGCAGCTCCAATGCAAATCTCCAACCTTTGTTTCCATGATAAAGTATCTAATGGTTTATTTCCCTTGTAAAGATGCTCCCTCATTGTGCCATGAGCCATGTAATCATAAACCAAACACATCTCATCACCTTCCTCACAAAAACCAATCAAAGAAACCAAATGCTTGTGTCTAAGCTTTGAAAGCATTTCAATTTCAGTTTGAAATTCATTCACTCCTTGTTCTGACTGTGGATTTGATCTCTTAATAGCCACTTTAAAACCATTATCAATAACACCTTTGTAAACTTTTCCAAACCCTCCTACCCCAATCACATTAGACTCATCAAAGTTATTGCATGCATGCTTCATTTCTTGTAAAGAGAAATAACGACACAATCCTTGAGCCATGGCTATGTTACCACTACTACTTTTTCCTGATCCTCCTGATTTGGTTCCTGTTGTGTGTGAATTTCCATAAATAGGCAACCAACTTGATGTATTTGTATATGATCCAGGAGTTTTCTTCTTCCTTTGATGGACAGCAACACATATTGCAGCTACTAATGCAAAACCAGCAGCACCACCAGCAGCTCCACCAATAGCAAAACTCTTGTTATGATCATGTTTGTTGTCATGGAAAGTTCTTTCCTTTTCTTGATGCTCAATCATCATATCAGAAAGCTGAGGATTCGGTCCAGACAAATTGGTGTCATTAAGTTTAAATATCTCAATACCATTTATTATAGCATCATAGTATTCTGGCTTTGTATCAGTTGATGGATGCAATGCAAGCCAAAGTTGATCATCACCTGGCTCATCATGAACATAAATCACATAATCTTTATAAGTTGGAACTCCTTTACCTGCTGTCCAACCAATCACATCAGCTTCATTCTCAGCCGTTTGATTATTAACAAAAATCTTGAAAACAATTTCATTAACTTTGGAATAATAGTAATCACAAAAATGCAACCTTGTTAGATACATTGAATTTGGATCAACTTGAAAAATCCAAGTAAGATTGTAACCCATGTTAACATCCTTATCAGTTCCCATTGATCTTGATGTTGAATAAACATTACTAGGAGCAATGTATTGAGGCAATGTTTGGTAGTCAATTTTAACATTCTTAGAAGCTTGGGTTGTAACACCAGTTGCTGCACCATAAAGGTAAGGTGTATCATCATACCACATTCTACTCAAATTAGAATCTTGAACAGGAGATATAAATTGTCCACCAACATTCAATCTAAACATTGTTTGAAAATGCAAACTTTTTGCATCCACAGTTTGGTCAGCATAACCAACCAATGAAGGTGAATCAAACAACAAATCAGGCATTTGAATAAGTTCAATACCATTTATAAAAGCAAAAGCACCACCATTAGAATTAGGCTTAAAGGTAAGAGTAAGAGTATCTGAATTCAAAGGTGCAAGAGAATATTCTCTATCAAGATAAGCTTGTGAGAGAGCTTGACATGTAATTGAAGAGCTGAAATTGTTAAGGAGAGTAACATCATTTGCTGTGACAGAGAAAAATGAATCTGAAGGGTTGAAAGTGTTGTAAACAGATGGATAAAAATGGAGTCTTAACCAATAACGTTTATCAGGTTCAATTGGGAATTTATAGGTTGATTCAGATGTGAAAATACGTGCTGTCATGTATGGAATTTCTGATAAAAGAGAAGGATCTTGAAATGAAGCTTTTGATGTAATGGAATTTCCACCTGAAAAATATTTGTTATCTTGATTCCATTGTCTTCCATCAGCATCTTTGCCACCACTTTCACTTAATCCACATCCTAATGTCAATGATTCACCATTGATGCTTTTTGTATTCAACAAAATTGGTATATAGATAATAAGCAACAGACATATACTCTTTTGCATCATCACTTTTTTATTCATACAAACAAAAATATTATCATGCAATATTTAGGCGTACAGGAAAATAAATTAAAAAAAAATTAAATTTTTTGGGTGACAAGTTGAGAAATGGTAAGATGTGATTAATTTCCTGTACGCCAAAATAAATGGGTTATTAGTTTTGTTGAAATGATTGTACAAACCTACCTGGATTGGTGTGGAACGAGTCCAAACCAGGCAAGAAGAAGAATTAATGTGAAATTGTTATTGTTATATTATTTTTTGGGGTTGGTCTATAGGGAATGTTACTATGGTTTTTTGCAGTTTTTTTTTTAGGAATGTTAATGTTCCATGAGGTAGTTGAGAAGCAATGATAGAGAGTTAGAATCGTAATTGAATGTATTGGATTTGTTTCAAGTTAGAAGGGAATAGGAACATCTATATTTGGCCTTTAATTTTCCTACAATTTGTGGAGTGTGTTTTTGCTTGATTTGCTCATCATAATGTCATTATAATTATATACCCAATCAAATTTGGGTAGATTTTTTAGATTCAGATATTTAAAAGTGGATATATGAAGTGAATATTAGTGGTTCGTTTGCTAAATAATTTTGTTTACTTTTTATTTATTTATTAAAAACAATATTCATTTAAATTTATCGACAACACAAATACAAATTTGTTAAATAATAAATCTAAAAATAAATTTATAATATCTAAATTAATAAAATAAAATAATATAAATTTAATAAAATTTAAATAATTAAAATACACATGTATTCAAATATACAACGTTAATAATAATGATGAAGCTAATGATTGAGTATACATCTCTACTAAATTAAAATTAATCTAACAACTTTAGTATAATAAACCAGACAAATCAAATCAAATCACTCCTCCAACAAAAAATAATTAGACTTAATTAGAATGTCAAACTTTATACTTTTACTTCACATTTCTAACATTTTTTTTCCTCTTTAGTTACATATATTTTTCAATTTTATCTAACAACCACATTATCTAGAATGTCAAACTTTATACTTTTACTTCACATTTCTAACATTTTTTTCCTCTTTAGTTACATATATTTTTCAATTTTATCTAATAACCACATTAATATTATCCTCCATTTCAAATTTCCTTTTGTAAAATTTCCTTTTCAATTTTATCTAACAACCACATATCCTCCATTTCACCCTGATATTCGTCCTCATGAAATAGTTTGGTATACAACATTTATTTCAGAAAAAAGTTCATAAAACACTTCCAGAAAATCTGAATTTTAAGCAATTGGATTGGACAAGTAATCGTTAGTTTCATGATTTTCTATTTATTTATAAAATGGCGAGTTCCTATTTTATTGTTAATGTTTTTAATATATTTACGTTAATATATCTTACTCAAATTTATATTTTATTTAAAACATCAAGAAACATATCCCTCATTTTTACTTAAATTTAAATAGTCTAAAAAAGATATTTCATCTGAGTATGATGAGTTCATATAGGTTCAAATGTGAGTGGTTAGATCTTACATCGACTATAAACGTAGTAAATGTTGAATATATAAAAATGATGATTCATATATGTAATGTCTTGATGTTTTGAGTTCAAATTTGATGTAAAGTCTCTTATAAATATAAGAACATTTTTCCTACTCCCGGAACTCCCCCGTACTCCTAACAATCGGTAGAGCCATGGTTCGGTTTAGTGTGGAGGAGCAGAAGTAGATTCTCGTGTTGGATCCTTGCATGGAAAGTCTTTCTAACGATGTAGTTAAGAGGCGATAACGACAATGCAAGTATATAGGATGTGACAGACTCACACTTGTGTGTATGTGGGTAGATAAGGGGAGAATGTTGGATTCATATGTGAGTGATTAAATCTCACATCGGCTATGAACGTGATAAATATTAGATATATAAGAATTGTGAACAATATATTTAATGTCTTAAAGTTTTGTAATTAATTTCCATTGATTATTTATGATCGTAGTAAATATTAGATATATAATATTGACAATCTATATATCTAATACCTTAAAATTTTGTGGTTAAATTCTATATAGATTATACACGTAATAAATTTTAAATATATAAAAATAGTGACTCACACCATAAAACTTCACGTGACATTAATTTCAAATTTTATATTTGAAAATGCTAATATCCCATTTTGGTTATAAAAATTCTAACTACATGCTTGATCCCAGTGAGGGACGCGGCCTCCAAACCTTTTAATTTATTTTTATATTATTAATAAAAGGATAAAATTTAATAAATAACAATACAAATATTAATTATTTATATATAATACTACTTAATTACGATAATTAGTAACATAATACATATACATTATATAGATATTAAGCAGTTGTGTTAATAATACTTCGATGATGTTTTTATTTATTTTATTTTTTAAATGATCAATATTAATAATTAATTATTAATTTTGTTAGAAGATTGAATTGAACCATTTAACTAACATATGACTCTCAAAATATTTTTTAAAATTACTAAGTTGTACAACTTGTATCTTAACAACTCAAAAGATTAGAAATATGTTAAATTTAATTAATTAAATTTAAAAATTAATGTTTAATTAAATTATTTATAAAAAAAAACGAGTTTTAAGATTATCAAGTTGTATAACTTATATCTTGACAACTCAAAAATTAAAAAGATATAACATGTAGTTAATATTTAATAAAACATTTATTTTTGATTTTATAAGATATAATATCTATTAGAAATTGTTACACTTAATATTTTTAAAAATGAAAAGGTTGGACCTATGAAAGAGAGATAAAAAAGATATTTGACTATATAGTTAAAAATAAAAAGTTGAGTTTCGAGCTCAAACTTCTTTTTAGTACAAT
>NC_021163.2:4802766-4875651 GCF_000331145.2 Cicer arietinum
TATATATATATATATAAACAAGATAAACCTTATCTTATACAGAAAAAACAAAAGGGAAAAAAATAGAAAGAGAGAGTGGGGACGGCCACGAAGAAAGGAATAAAAAGAAAAGGAAAGGAGAGGAGAGGAAGCCAAATAGTGGATGGTGGCGACGATGATGAAGGCGGCAATGGATGGTGGCGACGACGACGAAGGCGACAATTTAAGCCTCATCTTCATTTGTTTGGTTTAGTTTGCTTTTTGTTTAATTATCTTTTGATTTATTGTTATTTTTTTTAATGATATTTTCATTTTTATTCATTTGTTTTAGGTTAATAGTTTCTAATGTTGAAGATTGAAGGAGAAATAAAAAACAATGATGATGATAGCACAAGGTTCGAAGCCCATGAAAATAGTTTTTTTTTTTATTTTGTATGTATATGTAACAACAACAAAAAATTATATATCTATATAATATTAATATTAAAGAGATTTAGAATATCTTACTTGTATTTTGTATTTTCTTCTTCTCTTACTATATTACTTCTCTTCTACTTTTCACGCTCTCTTTCTAATTTTTATTTTATCTTTAATAAAAAAAACTCTCAATTTTATGTTTTTTATTGTTTTGTAGTAAAATTTAAACAACCTAATAAAATTAAGGGAAAATGTGACTTATTCTTTTTTTATTGAGTTTACAAATAATAAAAATAATAACTTTATTAGGCTAATAAATAAATAAATCAAGAGGGGAGGGGTACTTCCTGTTGCAAGGGTTCAGTGAAAGAAAAGGAAAGCAGAAAAAGCCAGGAAGCAAAGCAGAAAAGAAATTAAGGAAGACATGTGGCAGTAGAAAAAATACCACTTTTTATTTTATTTTCAATGCTAAATATAATGTAGCAGAAATCCATATAAATATAGACTTAAAATTAGACCACATTTATAAAATTGTAATTTTTAGACTTAATAATAATAAGTGCAAAATATTTATTAAATATATTATTTATTTTTTTTGAATTATTTTTAATTAGCCGAACAAAATTTATGTACTACAATATCATTCTTGTATGTTATCCTTAAAGAGTTCTACATAGATATCATTCATGTATGTTATCCTTTAAGAGTTCTACATATTTCACACCTACTTGTTCGTCCAAAGCTATTTTATGTTACTTTCACATATATGTTACTTGTTTATGTTTGGTTTAGTTTGAATCGCCATACTAATAATAAAATTAATTTGAATTGCAATATGTGTTTTAGTGCTTATCTCATTTGAGCCAAAATTTTAAGCCCAAGGATTTTGAAGTAGTTACTAAACGACGCTATAATTTTTAAGTGTTTCGTCTCTCACTCCCTAATGTTGTTAATTGTGAAGGTTAAGTTAGTTGAATAGATGTTTCACATATTTATCTACCTGAACAAACTTAAAATAAAATAAAAAATATTGTTATCTTAATCTTGAATGTAAAGATTATTTTTATTTGTGAAGCATAATTGACATGATATCTAAAACTGAGTGAAGTCATATACAATATATCTGATGCCAATTGTGAAGGTTAAGTTATATGTTTTATACACCTTATTTACGTCAAAGTTTTTTTTGTGTCTGTCTATGATGTGTTGTTAAACAAACAATATCTCTTTAATGTCTCTGAAAGTATCTTTCATGTAGGGCTGGAAATTTACACGTGAACTATTTTACTTATCATCTAATAAAGTAACATTAGTCTAATGCATTATCATATGTTAGTAGTAAATGTTATTGAACCCTAGATTAAATTCTAAAATATAGGCATATCCTTTCTTATATTTGATGATAAATTGGCATTAGTAATTTTTGGATTATTTATAAGTATCACGATTATATATGTTATCCTTCAAGAATTTTATATTTCAACCCTACTTCGTTCAAATCAATCTTTCTGTTGAGGTTCTTTTACTTTCACTTTCACTTCTATGGTACTTTTTTTTTGTTTTAGTTTGAAAAACCATAATAATAATTAAATTAATATGAACTGCAATGTATTTTAGTGCATATCTCAAATATGATAATTAATTTGGTAAATGAAATAAAAATGAAATGAAAATCAAATAAGTTATGATTACATTTTTAACACTTTGTGTGTAAGAACTTTTTCATTTGAATGATTACATTTATAAATGTAAATGCATGATTATGCCATACAAAATTTTATATACCTGAATAAAATTAAATTGTTGTACTCTTAATCTTGAATGTGAAGATGGTTTTCTTTTTCATAAATTAATTGAATAGATATTTCATAAACTTTAATGTTCTTTTTTGTGTCTTTGTGTTGTAAAATAAACACTATTTTTTTAACACTCAAAATATCTTTCTTGTAGGTACGGGAATTTCCCATATTATGTGGTCTTCATCATTGAATTATTTTGCTTATAATGCAATGTTAGTAATTGTTATTGAACCATGAGAAAAAATTGTAATTAAACTCTACGGTATAAATATAATCATAATCTTTTTTATGTTTCATGATAAGTTGACATTACAATTTCTGTATTTAAAGATATCTTATATGTTATTTTAGTTTTCACCCCTACTTTGTTGAGATTCTTTCGCTTTCAGATCTATTGCCACTAGTGCTTATCTCAGAATTAATTTGGTAAATGGAATAAAATGAAATGAAAATCAAATGTATTATGATTACATTTTTAACACTGTTCTTATTTCAAGTATTGAAGTTAGCGTCGGTCTGACGGACGCTATGTTATTTATAAAGTTAATTGTCTATTTTTATTAGATTTTGGAGTCGGCTTTACCGACGCTAACGTTTTTCTTGTTACAGTTTGTTGACGTTAACGAAGAACCGCCGCAATAACGTCGAACGTTCTATTTTGTACCGCGATTCAGCTTAGAGTCGGATTAGTCGACGCTATCATTACGTCGGTTTCTATCTGACCGATGCTGTGATTAACTTCGACCGTTTTATTTTAGACCCAATGCCGACTAAATCATCGTTACAGTTGGTTCTTCTATGCAAATAACGGTTACATCAGTTAGTGACAGACATGCATGTAAAGCAGCAACAAAGTGACAAAACAAAATTTTACACTTACAAAAAAAACAAAACCAATGAATGACATGTAACAGGCAACTGAATTAGCTGCAAAGTGGAACAGAGCAAAACCCAAAACACCCCTTGGGGTTTTTCTTTTATTGTTACGCCAATTAATTTTTGATTTCATATAAAAAGATTTTACCCGAATATAGTTGTACCCTTGAATGAAGCACAGCACAATATACATAGCACTACTAAATATTGTTCCTAAAGTTTTGGTGTTGGCAGTTACAAACGTACGGTTAAACATAAATCACCAAACATAAAACCCTCCATTAATAGAACATATCAAATACCCCTTTCTTCCTATTCCATTTCACATTTCATTTTACTATTATTCCACATACCACCGCATCTCTCACTAACCAGCCTTTCATCGGCGGCGAGGCAAAGCAAGGCGGTCGCCGCTTGCATGCTGCCTCCGCCATCATCACAATTTTTTGTTAATTAATTAATTAATAATAACAATTAACAAGTAACATTTTTGATTGAAAGAAATTGTGTTAGAATTGCAGCTATGAATGAGGAAGAGCAAAAGTATGACATAATGTCATCATCTTCATCATCTTCTCCGTTGCCAAGCGATACGGAGGAGGAGTTGCAACACATGACATTGGCGCCGGTGGCGTGGAAGAATAGAAAGAGGCTATCGAAGCAGTTGTCAATGTGCGAAAAACCTAGAGACATAGCATGGGAGAGAAGGAGGAGACAAGAAAGAAGGAGGAGTATTGTTAATGATTGTGTTTGTGATGATATAACAGATGAGGATTTGCATGAGCTTAAAGGATGCATAGAACTTGGATTTGGTTTCAATGAAGAAGATGGTCAGAGATTGTGTAATACATTACCTGCACTTGATCTTTATTTTGCTGTTAATCGAGGTTTGTCACCAAGCCCTGTTTCTACACCTCAAAGTCGTGCTTCATCCCTTGGTGGACGTTCTTCTTCCTTTGGAAGCCCTAGAAGTGATGCTGACTCATGGAAGATTTGTAGTCCAGGTTACATTTATTGCATTTTCATTTCTTACCAATAATATGCATCACTATATATATTATTCTTTTTCCATGCTCAATATGTTTGTGTTATACATTAATGAAATGTAGGGGATGACCCTGAATTGGTCAAGACCAAGTTAAGACATTGGGCTCAAGCTGTTGCGTGTTCCGTGATGCAATCTTCTTGAATTTGAATTGTTTCAAGCAGAGGAGTTTGTTTCAACTTTGTAGGAATATGAAAAACATGAAGAATGGACAAAGAAGAATAAAAGGAGCTCGGTTTCAAATCTAATCACTCAGATTATTTCTTAATTCTGATACTTTTTTGGCTCCAACATAGGTTAGAGGAAAACGGCCTAACCAATCACCCCTACATTTTCATTATTTACCTTTTCTCTTCATATAGTTTTAATATCAAATTGTGTCTCAATATAGAATTTTTGAGGTGTGAAATATTGTTAGCATGTATGTATTGCCTAATTTCGTTAACATGTGGAAGATCGAATTTGAAGGTAATGTATTGTCACTAATTGTGAGTATAGATAAGTTGTGCTTCTCTTTAGCTTAGAACATACACTTTGACTCGGCATGACTTGTGATGATAAAGATACAAAGAAGTGCAATTGCAAATATGTAATTGTTATTTGTTTCATCCCAATTCCCTCTTTATGTAACTTAATGGTGTTTTCAATTCATCTAAGTGTAATAATTTAGTATCAAATATAAGTACAAAATTATAATTTTTCTTTACCCTTGCAAAAACACGTGTGGGGCTAATTGCTATCATAACAAAAACATAGAAGAAAAAATTTCACTCGTGATACAACCCACTTAAAAACTTTTTATGAATATAATGAACATTAATTAGTTCATATATACATGATCAACACTCACAAATGTTTTGTTCAATTCTCATAATTTGTTTATGTGAAAAGTAAAAGTCACATGTAAGTAAATAAATATATATTTTATTAGAAGTACAAATTCCAAACACCCAACTTGACCATTAATGTCTGAAATATATATGAAACATCTTGCTAGCCTTCTATTATGAGCTGGATTAGGATATGAATACTATGTGTAAAATAATTTATGACGTTCTTCCATAGGAAAAATGCATATAATTTAGAGTTAAGTATACCACTTTTCTTCAAGATATTAAATGCATATTCTAATTGTCAAAGGAAGAGTCCATTTGGACTTTCAACTAACCCCAAGCCAAAAAGAATATAATTTCAAATGAACCAAATCTTTCAAATGAAAACATGTAGTGAGTCCTTTTTTGTGTCCATCACTTCCAAGGGAGACCCATGTAGATTTATTCATGGAGGTCATCGTGGAAAAATGCATTGTTTAGACTATTTCGTAAAGAGCCCATTATTTAAATATTGATATAATAAGTAATTAATATGTGGCTATTTAAACAACTAACACAAATGTGAAATCATTTCATTTAAAAGTTTATAAAAGACTCTATTATCACCGAGACACTACACAATTTGAAATAGTTAGTGAGACATTCATTATATACACTATATATATTATAGATAAATATTATTGTAAATATATACTTATTTTTATCAAATAAATTTTCTTTTGGGATGGTTGTGACCTTCTCCGCTCTTAAGAAGATCCATCCAAGTATACAAATTTCTTCATTTAATTTATATTTGATTTATTGTTTCGCGTACTTCATCATGTTAAATGTGAAGTGAGTAGTTTCTTGTCTCATCTTTTATGGAGATGGCCACCATGAATGCTAGGTGAGTGGAAAAGAAATGATCATAATGCACAAAGTTTTATATACTAGAAGATTTAGCCGAGTGGCATGTTGGATATGAATGCTTGCGGCTAAATGGCAATAATAGTCTTCCAAGTAGTTTGGGGTAGCATTGTTCGTGTGGCAGGAATAAAAGGTTGCTCTATTGCATTTCTTGAAAATTAAGAAAATGCAAGGAGTACGAGAAATAATGAATGTTTGATTAAGAAAATTGATAGAGATATGGGTACGAGAAGATTAAAAAATATTTTTAAGTGATCATGTTTAATATTAAAATAAAAAGATATGTGATTTTTTAAAATAATAATATAACATCTTCAATCATAATCATTTATATATGATTATATGATTAAGGTTTAATTCTGGATATATACAAATTCAATCATTAAATTCATATTTTGACTTGTCTCATTTAAATTCGGGTCTAACTCAAACTAACCTAATGATATTTAGTTTAGATAAAAGAATTAATATTTTAAACTCGTAAACCAATCCATTGATGTGATCATATTTATTTATTTTATTATTGATGTATGATTAAAATTTAATTGTTGGATTATATTTAAAAATTTATTGCTATTTTAATTAATTTTAATTGTTTATTGTTGATGTATTTTAATTATTAAATGATATAATTTTATTATTTTTAAATTTTTTAAATATTTAAATTTAATTACATTTTTAAAATAATATTTTTATGAGTCAAGAATCTAATCCACTGAGAATCAAGTTGATTTAATTTGGGTTTGATGTAAAATAATAAATTAAAAACTTAACTGAATTAAAATAAAATCAACCGGTTCATTTGAACCCACGCAGACCCCAAGATAGATATATTTTGGCGGGGAAAATGGGGCAAGACAAAGAGAGAAAAATAAAAATAAAAATAAAATTAAAAATAATGATCCAATTTCATTCGATTCCCATCTGTGACAAGTAATAATGAAACCCTAAACCAAAGCAAAAGATGCAGAGATTTCAGATCTAATTACTCTCCCAAATGTCCACCACAACCACCGCTCCCTACGGTGCCATCCCATCCCCCTCCACCGCCACGTGGCAACCATCACCAACCTCCAATCTCATCGCCACTCCCCGCTCATGGCGCGAGTTTCTCGACCTCTCCGCCCTCTCCCGTCCCCTCTCCTACGACGACGCAATGCTCCGTCTCCGCCGTAATCTCAACTACTTTCAGTTCAACTACGCCGCCGTAATGCTACTTATCGTCTTCCTCAGCCTTCTTTGGCACCCATTCTCCATGATCGTCTTCTTAATCCTCCTCGTCGCGTGGTTCTTTCTCTATTTCTCGCGTAATTCCCCCCTCGTTATTTTCAACAGAACATTGGATGATCGGACGGTTATCTGCGTTTTGGGTTTTGTTACTGTCGTTGGACTTGTTTCCACTCACGTGGGCCTCAATTTGTTGCTGTCGTTGATCGTTGGTGTTGTCGTTTTAGGGTTGCATGGGTCTTTTCGGGTTACCGAGGATTTATTTCTTGATGAAGAAAGTGGGTTGCTTTCTGTTGTTGCAAGCCAATCTCATCTTCCTCAGATAACAAATTATACCAGGATTTGATTGATGACGGAAAGGTTTTCACTTTTCAGAGTTAGGTTAAGTTTTTCTGATTTGAAGTTTTGAATTATCAAGTTAATTGTTCAGTTAAGAAAGGAATTTAGACTTCAAAGCTGAGTTGGTCATTGCAATGATGACCAAGTGTGTTCATTTTTTTTTAGTATTCAGTGGCACAAAATTCAACCTGGGTTGGTCATTGTCATGAGATTGTAACAATGTTCATGTAGCCAATAATTGGTGCATTGAATTGGCATTAGATGTTTTTTGTCGATCTTTGTTGGATAGGTTTGAGAATTTTGTGGGGAAGAGGATCTGTTAATGTAGTAATAGGTGGTGGATTGTTTTACCTGTTCAACATTTTCTGTTACCACTTCCATTTTTACATATGATTTTATGAGTTCCCCAATTTTGCTGCACAACTTCAACTTCCCCTTTGATAATCTATTTTTGTTGGTTTTATTTTACCTGTGCTAGCCATAGTATTTCTGATAGTTTTTTCTATCTTGAACTTTAAATGATTATATAATATTGATTGTATATTTACACATCTGCAGTGTTATACCTGTTAATTTCCTCAAATTGGGACCTTGCACATAACTTAAAGGGTTTAATGAAAATACACTTTCGATGTAAATAACGAAATATAGATAGTTGATTGAGTGGTTATTTAATTATGAAAGTTATAATTATGTACTGAGAGAATAAAATCAAAGGGCCACATTCATTGTCAATGTAAAATTAGTTTACAGCTACAATGCTTAATCCTTTTTCTCAAACTTAAAGGATTGGTTTGTCATTTTTTATTATATAGCTATTTAATTATCATTATTGCTATTGTTCTCTAGAAACTTTCTTGGGGGTATTTCTCTCTGATTGTTTATTATATAGCTATTTAATTATCATAATTGTTGGATTTTGCTGGTAAAGATTAAAGAGAGTCGAAAGTCTGAAAAGGATTGCACCAAAAGAAAAAAAAGGCTGAAAAGGAGAATTTCGGGAACAAAACTCCCAGAATATTATAATGAAGCTTATTTAGCTGGTATTCAAAACATGGGTGGCAATGATTATTAGCAGATTTGTGCGTGTAGATGCAATGATGACTACAACATGTCTGCCTAGAATTTTTAATTTTGACTTGCTTTCTCTGGTTTCTTCGTGTGTTTTGTGAGAGAGGATCAATGCAATCATGAATGGTGGGTGGTATGGGAATATCACTTGTGTCTTCACTTTTTTGTGATTTTCGGATATGATCCATGAATTTTATGCTACTACTATCAATATATTGGAATGTCTATGATTTTATACTAGATTTTTTCGGTTGTTTTGGACGGTGCTGGTAGTCAAGTTGCAGCTCTAATGTGCATGCATTTGTCTGTTAGATTATTTTCTGTTGCTTTATGTCCAAACTAGCCAGTTATGATGAACGTACAGTTGATGTGAAACTCATAATGGCCTCCAGTTGTGCTTTTGCTAGCCTTATGATCGATTTGTATCCTTAGAGATGCCCCTTTTCTCATTAGTAATTGAAGTCCAACAACTGGGCAGTTTGATTGTGTGCTGCAAAATTTACAACTTGAAGGCTTTTTTCGTTAAAGCTTGCTTTTGGGGGATGATATTCTTTCCACTTGTACGCCCGTAGACTATATATATAGTTTCAACTAAGGTAATCTAAATTGGGTTGGTTTCGGGAATTAGATCATCTCCATTCTCATCACTACTATTGTTTAATTTGTCAGTGTTAAAAATATGTGCAAATAGACACATAAAATTACAGTAATGGAATAAATTGAGAGGGCAAGAAATGAAGAGAATACTAACTTTCGTTTGGGGGAGTTGGATTGGATCACTTTTTTTTTTAAATACTCAAAAGGACGTAATGTCCTTGCCTCATACACTTAGTGCAGATCCCTGTTGGTTTACCTATACTATTCTAGTATTCTCCGATCACAATTCAACACACAATTAAATAGTATAAATATAACCATTTTAAAATTAAACTTAATAAAACAGTTCAATACAAATGACATATTATAAATTATAGAAATTTGATTCGTATAGAGTAAAAAGTTGGTGAAATAAATTGGTCAATAGTTGATATTATAATCATTTATAATTGTTTATAAATATACACAAAATAACTATCATTCATTTAATAACCAATTGTTAACATTACTCATTTTATTCTTTAAAATAAACTGCTTATTTTAGAATAGTCAAATCCAAATTTTAGTGAACAACCCCAACAACACTAAAACTTTTTTGAAAGTCCTTTAAATGTTCGCAGTTTATTTTCTTCTTCACTCTGGCACACAATGTTTGCAATGAAAAATTGCTATGTAAACAAACAACTCATAAATGTATAAAACTCGAGGATCAAAAAATAAATGCTCGACAGAAAAACAGGCTCAAATAAGTTATTACTGGGTAGTTAAACATCAAGACATTCAAATTTCACATAGAATGAACAAGCCAAAAAGGCAGAAGCATCTGCAAAAAAATGAAAGAGGTTCAAGCAAGACACATTCTACAATTAAGAGACACAATCTGACTCAAAAAAGCCAAGGGTCTATGAGGTCATATACTCATTAACCACAAAAAACCTAGAAATCTATCAACAAGTTACTAATCCTCCTCAAGATTGATAGAGTCTTTGAATTTCCCATACAAAATTTTCTTCAGTTCAGACATCTGAGCGACCACGGTTGCTTTCTCTTCTTCAAGCTTTGCCAATTTCTGGCTTGTCACCTCTTGCATCTGTTCTATCCTGTTCTCAACTTCATCCTTAGGCACATGAGCAAAAACCTCCCCTATTTGAAACCGAACGACCTCTTCATCTGTGAGAATCAGCTCATTGCTTGCATCCTCTAAATTATCATTTGTTTCCTGTGACAAATTATCATTTGAGACTTTTATCATTTAAAAACGACAAATAAATAGAAACACAATTCTTCTACAAAAGCGACACTAATAAACGAAACGAAGTGAGTATTTAACCATAAACAGAGAAGTTGAAAGACATAACATGAATTAATGAACTCTTAAACTTGTATGTATATGTAAACTCACTTACACACACACATACCAACATACATGAGAAAAGCTTCGAGCAGTAACCCACAATTGATTTTGGAGGATATAACCATTCCATTGTCTTATAATTTTCTCACAATTTTTTTCATTTTATTCCACTTCTAAAGAGTCTGAGAGGCAGGCAACAGGTTAAGCTTATCTCAGATGAGATGACAGGATTCATACCTAATCTATTTTCTGTAAGAGTCAAGTAGATGTATGCTAGGTTTGATATTGACATAGAGGCATTAGCCACTATGGTACTGTCTCTACAAAATGAAGTTGGACCATCATGAAACTTCGTCATTTGAGCAACTAATTCAGCTAAAAGCCTAATGCTATACACCCAAGTTCCACCATACTTCTTAAGCTTTTCGCTCTTATAAGCCTCATGCTTGGGGACAGTAGACTTTCATAGCATATTTACTAGGGCTAGGTTTGATAAACTCAAGCTCTACTATCTTCGACCCGTCGTCTCTTTACTCGGCCGACCTAGATCACACTCAACTCTAACATCATACAGCAAATGGTTGATAAGGCCCGAGATAGTTTTCACCCACCGAAAAGGGACAGATGGCCAAGGTAAACGGCTTAGAAACTACCTACCTACCTAATAGCTACAGCATAAAAGAAAAAGAACAAGGAGAAATGCAAGTCATTCATTATCCAAAACACTAAAGCATCCCTCCTTGAGCACTATACATCGTGTAATATTCCACTCCGGACGTTTTAAGAATTCAGGAATAAGTTGATTTCAATAAACAAGTAAATAAAATCCCTTTGATTATTCGATTTTGGACCCATTTCTATTCCACAAAGTTTCAATTTGAATGACGCTTTTCCGTGTTTATTCAACGCATGTACAAAATAAAGGCATGATAACGCAGAGACCCAAACACAAATTGAAGATTGGAACAAATTTTACCTAATTTCCAAAACGCAAAAATAATATTTTGAATATAGAGATTGATTACCTTGGCGAATTTGATCTCATCGTTTAGCTCGTGTAAGCGATTATTCAACCTTCCGAATTTGTTGATGTTCTGCTGGTCCTCCCATGTGACTTCCGTGTCGGATCCTCCTCCCTTTACGGATCACAAACAAATTACTCTTAAAATCAAACATTACAATCACAAAAATTCAATTTAGGGTTTCGTATTACCTGCTGCATTTTGTTGCTGATTCAAATTTTGTGTAGCACAGCACAGTTACACTGTGCTAGCTCTCTCGATAATATATTCACTCTTCACTATGTTATTTGGAACAATATTTCTTTTAAAAAAAATAAAAAAAATGTTAATAATAGAGAGACATAAACATAATTGTTTCAATACTCCCTTTATTTAATTTTAAATAATATTTTAGTTTTTTAATCTTTTTTTTCTTTTTATCGATTAAGTTTTTTATTTAATTTTAAATAATAATTTGATCATTTATATCTTAAAATATCAACAATATTATCTTTTCTTTACATAAATTTAGAAAATTCATCAAAATCTTCAAAGAAAATTAATAAAATTCAATATCAATTTCAAGAAAATTCATGTATTCATCAAATACATAACTAAAATATTAAAATAAATTCATATTTTCATCTCCAACAACATCAAATAAAGAATAAAAATATGAATTTATTTAAAAATTTGAATAATGAATTTGATGAAATTTAATTTTATATTGAAGATGATAATTAAGTTTATGAGTTTTGTTTGAAAATTTTAATAATTTTTTTGAATTTTTGTAAAAAAATGATAATATTTTTTACATTTTAAAACAAAAAAAAATTAAATTGTTATTTAAAATTAAATAAAATACCAAATTAAGAAAAAGAAAAAAAACTATTACTTAAAATTAAGTTAAGATTCGCATGAGCAATTACATTAATGACAAAAATAAAAGAAAATACATTGACACAAAATAAAAAAGAAAAGGAAAAATAAAAACAAGTGCAAAAATATAGGAGGAAAAATCCAAAATCCAATCTAAACAAGTTTAAGATAATCCCTAACTTGAGAGAGTTATTTTTTTGCATTTAGTGAAAGTTTACTTTATTTTCTAAGTTCATATAGTTGTGATTTAGATGTAACTGCAACAAATTAATTAGTCATATTTCTAAATGTGATGAAGTTGATGTTTAAATTAGTTTTTGTCTTATTTAAAAAAAAAATGAAAAATATTTTCATATCATGAATAAAGTTGGAATTTGAGTTTGTAACTTCTCTAATTATATTATTTTAGATCTTTCATCATAAATGAGTTTCTTAAGTAAAAATGTATCAATAGAATTTAAAGATTTATTTTCCTCTCAATTCTTATTATTTTTTCTTGATAAAAATGAGAGATTTCCTTGATAGTAATTATGCCAAGAGTTGTATGCAAGCTATATATGTTCTCAATAAATTCAAAAACAAACTATAATATTTTTTCCTAAAAATATTACATTCCAATTTTGAAGGGGTTTCATAATGATAATAGTTTATTAGTAAGTCTTCCGTCTTCACAAGATGGAGCTTACTGTGTAGATGATTTTTGCATCGTTATAAACCTGCAACATAATTTTCTTCTATTTTTTTTTTTAACTATTTGATCAATAATTTACTATTTTGGTTTTATTATTTGTACATTGATCAATGTATAAGTGCTAAAACCAACATAGTATATACCATATATAGTAGATGTTTACGATATATAGTAGATGTTTGAATCTTTTAGCATTTAATCGATAGTTCAATTATAATTGGTGTATATGAAAAAAAAAATATTTTTTAAGTGATTAAACTCTTCAACTGCTCTCAATTCTTTAAACGGAGATTAATCTTAATTTAAAAATATTTTTAGGAAATAATAATAAAGTAGTACAACAATGAATTATAATTTGGTAATCATATAAAACTATTTTACACAAATGTAAATATCAATTAAAAAAAAACAAAATAACATAAAATGTTCCAAACTTATAAGTTACAATAGCAACATTTTATGTTCCCTTTTAATAGTACCTAGCTAAAAAAATAACGATAACAACACATATTTTAGTTTTTTTATTTATTAATTAAAATATATATAAATCCTAATAATTTATATGAAACTTACATATTTTAATAAAATTTATATAAATTTTAATCAATTAATCGAATATATCAGAAATATTATAGAATGTGTTGCTTAACATTACTATAATATATATATAGTAAGAAGCTGATTAATAATAACTCGCGTGAAGCAAATCCTCGTGTATGCCTTCCACCTACCTAGCCCACAACATAATCACATTACAAATACACTTAATTTAGTCACCACAATCCACAAAATCATAGTTAACAATAAGATGGCCCTCAGCATTCCCACTTCCATCCGAGTCAAGCCTCTGGAACACACTAATATCCAAGTCTAATCCCCCATTTTGGCATTCATCAACAATTCTAGCTATTTCATTATCCCCAGTTTTAGTGTTTGTCACCTATCAACAAATATTAAACCAAATGCTTTCATTTCTAGATCAACCAAAACCACAAAAGTAATTAAATTAAATGTAAAGCATGTATGTACTATATAAGTTTAATTTCTATAATCAACTGGTTAATGAAAGTTTAGTTAAAATTGAATCAATCAGATGTATCGAGAAACAATTATTAATCATAATATACTTACTTTCAAGTTGAACTTTGAATTACAAATGCCATTTTTTAGAACCAAATGATCAAGATCAACAAAAAAAAAGAAGTTGAATTTGCATGTATTGTGGATGAAAAATATTTTTCACAATCATCCCATAACATATTGACACATTTTTTTGTTTAAATTGACAAAAAAAAATGTTGAGATAAAACAAATTGTAAAATAAATAACCTAATTATAGTTATTAAATAATAATGTGACAACACAAGCAACGACCACAAGAAATGAGGAATAGGCCGAACGTACCCTCAAGCAACGACCACAAGAATCTGGGCCTTGAGGCCCAACAGGTCCACAAAAAGCAGTCCAAGCATATTTGCTACGCCATGACAAAGGCTGGTCTGCATCCCAAGTGGCGCAAAATGCACTCACTGCGAGTAAGTCCCAATTATGTTGCTCGGGTTGGTATAATTGAAATGTAGACGTCACAGTGGCACTTTGAGCAGAGGCCAAAATCACAACACACACAAAGGACAACATGCATAGGGCAAGCTTTGCCATCATTGTTAAGCTTTTTTGTCTTGCAAATTGCAATTGATAATTTTTTGGTTGATGTGTTTGCATTTATAGGCTTCATTGTGGCCGGCATCAATTTATGCCAGTAAAATCAAAGCTCATACTATAAATTTTATTTATTATTCAAATTATTTATTCTTTCACCTTAATATCCTCAAAAACTTTAAATACATGTTTGGATTAACTAATTTGAAAGTATATTGAGATTTTTTAGAATATAAAAATATGAGAAAAAATTACCTATTATTTTTACGTGTAATTATATTTTAGTGAGGAAGCCATGAATTAATATTAAAGGGGGTCTAGACCAAAACTCCAATATTTATATAAAAATAAAAAATTAATTTTTTAAATGAGTTAAGTGCGGCCAACACAATATTGAATAGATTGAAATTAAACACATCATAAATTTTTTTTTTGTTAGTAATTTTATAAATCAAATTTACTAATAAAAGAAACATTCGAGAACTAAACTAATGAATAAAATACTTAGCAAAATGATTAAACAAATTTGAATTACACGGTGAATATTGATTACACTATTAATTCTAACTTTTAAGAGTGTGTTTATATGAAATAATATTTTTAGAAAATACAATTTTTTTAATGCAAATTAGCTTGTTTGGTTAATAAATTTGAAGAATTTTTACAATCAAAATATTTTGTGAGATATTTTGTCGAACTTAAATTTTTAGAAAATTTCAAATATTACATAAAATCTCAAATTTTTAAATTTCCTTTTTACTTTATAATAAATGAATCATGAAATGGTGTCTATAATTATTTTCAAATTTATAATTTTGACCCTATGTTTTCAAAATTTGCATATTAATCTTTTTTTTGTTGTGGCAATTTGATCCCTAAAAATTTGCAAAATAATTACTCAACTTTTCCAAAAATTCGGTTTAAGCCCAAATTTAATTTTTAGTTTTGGCCCAATTTTTTAAAAATTTACAACAATAATTCAATTTTAAAAGAACAATTCCTTTATCCAAATAATAAAATTCTAAATTTTCCAATAATGTATAATTACTCATGCAAACGTGCTCTAAAATTTTACATAATGCACATAATACATGAAAAGTAGAGTAAATGTGGCACATTTCTTAGTAAAAAGTAAGTTGCACATTTCTTGTTTTGAGTAAACAAAAAATTAAAGAAAAGAAAATTGATATAAACATAGTAGATCTCCAAGGCAGTGCTCAGTTGTCTTGTCCTTTTCCTCAATTTCGGAATTACTTGTGACAACAATGCATATACACTAATAAAAAAAAATAGAAGAAAAAAGAATTGAATGATATGACTTAATTATATTCAAATTTTGTGTCTATGTAAAACTTGCTTCATTTGTTTCCCCTCTTATAGTCTTATTATGCATGATATTTTATAAATTACACTTATTTAATAATATTATATTAGATAAATATTTATCAAAATCAATTGTTGAATTGAAAAATATTATTATATATTTTAATTATATGTATAAATTTTGACATTAATCTATCATTATTTTTTATATTATCTAGATGTGCCATTACTCAAAAATGATGTTATACATAATTATATCATAGACGTTAATTTTAACATATCAAAATAACACGTGAAATGATTCTAGATTAATATTAAAATTTATAAATATAATTTATATGATTTATAATAACTTTTAATTTAAAAAGTTGATTTTGAAAAATATTTAATCTAACACAATGTTATTGAATTAGTGTAATTTAATCCATAAAACATAAGTAGAAATATTTTTCTTTAAAAACGGGGATTAAAAAGAACCAAATAAAGTATTTAACTATTTATGAGTGTGTTTTATTGTTTATAATTTTAAACTGAGTTTTATGAATGTTTTGAAAGAGAGACAATGTAAAAATAAATTAATTAATATCAAGAACATTGTTCGTTATACCCCTAATAGCCATATCAAAGAGCTTGGATTTTCGTTTATGAAATCTAAGAAAGCTAGAGTTTATTATGGTTAGTGTGGGAAAATGACTTATTTTAGCCTTTAAGTAATTGAACATGTACACAGCTAGCTGTTTTTGTCTTTTTTCTTTTACAACATCTTACTGGTTTTTCCGTCAGGTACAAAGATATGAGTTCAAAGTTTAAACTAGTTGATCATTGTTTTTGTTTACAAAAAGGTGTGTGTGTGAGAAAAATATAATAGAAAATTTCTATTATTAAAAAATTGTATATATATAACTGATAAATGTTAGAAAAAATAGTTCTAACTTGCTAGCTGATTAGAAGACAAAACATAATTTTTTTTTATCAAAAAAATTATAGAAAAAAGGAAACAAAAGATAAATTGATAAATATAATTTTATGTTATTAATTATATTTAATTTAGATCATATGTAAAATAATATATATAACTTATTTTAATTTATTATTACAAAGACAATTTTGAAAAACATAATACACAATGTTTTGTTGGAATAAGATAAAATCATCAAGGTGATTTTTATATAAAAATGTTGGTGTCCACTCATACATCTATCTTACATTTTAGAAGAGAGAAAGAGTGATTTATTGATAATGTGATAGAAATAAAAAGATAAATAATCAATGACATGTGTTATATAATGTATTAAAATTAGATATGCACAAATTTAAAAGTTAATTTATTTATTTATTTATTTATTTTTATTATAGAGTTTTTCAAAATTTTCAACTCAACTTTAATAGGAAGGTACACGTGCATTTGCATATTTCATTACATAAATATTTCAAGATAGCAATAAAAGTAAAAAGCTTAAGGTTATAGCATATTTGTAAGTATAAAAATATTTTATACAAACCTTTAATCATATATATATATAATCAATATTGCATATTGTTATTGTACCTAAAATACTTTATACAAACCATATATACTATATTTGTAAGTATGAAAAATATAATTTAATCGAATTATATATGATGTATGTTTCAAAAGAAATATAAAATTAATTTGAGCTAGAGTTACACATAATATAATCTCTTTAGTAAAAAGAGATGAAAATGAAAATGTTCAGGACGGGTTAAAATATTTCGTGAGATTGTTTTAAAACGATTATCGGTGCTATTTTAATTAATTATAAGTTTCTCTACAGTGTATTTATTTTAAAAAAATAAAAAAAGTGAAATTATTGACGTGAATGGTCGTGTAAGGCGGCGTTTCAAAGTAAAGAAAAATTATAAGTGGGAATTCAACAGTACACTCAACTGTTTTAAAGTCAACACACTAATTATTGACTTAAAATTAAGAAGTTGATAATTCGTCATAATATGCCTAACTTGGAATTATCTTGCTGGGAGCACGAATGATATATAATCTTAAATTAATACCAAGGAATTAATTTGTTGATAATGAAATGATGATATACACATGAAGCGAAGTTATTAATTAATTGATTTAATTATTATTTAAATTATTATATTATCATCGATTTACAGAATTAGGATCTATTTTAAAATTCAACAGTTTGAATCATTTTATTATTATTAATTTATAGAATTGATCTCTTTATTTTAAAAATTAATAGTTTCGTCTCTCCTTCAGAATTTTTGAACTAAAAAAAAAATGATAATTTAATATATTTTTTACGACGTGACATACAAGATACAACTATATATGATAAAAAACTATCTAGATGAAAAACATGAAAAATGAATGAAGTTGAAATCTAAATTTTAGTATGTTTTATTTTAATTTCACGAGTTTGAATTATTCTATATCATCGTATTATATGTCACATTATTTAAACCATCTCACATTATTATTTTTTAATTAAAAAAAATTAAAGGAAGCATAATTAATTTTAAAATAGGAAAACAAATTTCGTAAATCAATAAAAATAAAAGACTAAAACTACAATTAAATCTAATTAATAACGACATATAGTAAATAAACGATGACAGAATAAGAAATAGATGATCCAAAGTAACACCGGTTGTTTTATTATTTATGATGTTATTAGGCACGAGCAGTACATTAATAAATTATTGATCACAAAGAGTGATTGATTTATTGATAGTAGATAGGTTGTAATATAGAAATTAATCACCGCAATTAACAAAGGTATAGTTAACAGTAAGGTGACCCTGTTGGTTGCCCTGTCCATTAGTATCAAGTTGATTGAAGACATTAACATCCAAGTCCAAACCACCATTGGAGCACTGATCAACTATTCTCACTGTTACCTGACTTCCAGTTGCGGTATTCGTCACCTGCATAATTAAGTCAACATTAATATTAATATAAAAAATATATATAAATGTTGATGAGTATATATATATACATACCCTCAAGCACTTGCCACAAGAATCTCTGCCTTGAGGCCCAACAGGCCCACAAAAGGCAGTCCAACCATATTTTTGTCTCCAAGACAAGGGCTGGTTACCATCCCATGTAGCACAATAAACACTAGCCTTGTAATAGTCCCAACCAATATTCTGAGGGTTGTACAAATTGTATGTTGCTCTTACGTTGTTCGCACTTTGACCACTCACTAACATCGTTCCCATTAGAAACAACAACACCAACAAACTCAACTTTCTTTGTGTGCTCTCCATTTTCTTGTGTATTGCATAGTAGAGGCTAATGTACAAATATATAGAGTTGGAGAAACATAAATGAAATGGTACACGACACTTTTCTACGTACGCAATTGACAAGTGATACATTTGAACCGTTTGATCATATTTCTAGTTAGCGTGCATTTGATTTTGTAGTACACATGTTTTGATTTTTCTTTATGTAGTCTGTCTTTTCCACAATATTATTCCAGAACATTTATTATAGCCGTTTAGTTTGATTTGTCTTCTTTGAGGATTTCCAACCATATGCGTGAAAAACAAATTCTTCAACAAAATATTCAGTTCGAAAAACAAATTTATTAATCTACTGATTTAATTAAAAAATAATTCCTAGAGATCTGCCTAGCATTTTTCAAGATTATTTAGTAAACTTTATCAAAAGAAAAGTTTCATTAGTACAAAAATAAATTAAGGATAGCTACAGAAATAAGTTGTACATTAAAAATTAATGATAAATTTTAGGTTGTCTTACAACTAATTAAAATTACATATACTTTCCTATTTTTTATTTTATTTACAATTTTAGGTCTTATATAACTAGTGGACTAACTTAATTGGTTAATTTTAATTGATTGTGGCTAATTTCCCACAAATTTTAAAAGATAACCTACAAATCACTAAAATTAATATTTTCTCTTGCATTAAATATAAATATTTTAAGTTAATAAAAATTAATATATTTGATTTAAATTTAAATTAAATACATATTGTTTACTCACAAAAATAGTTTATATTATAAATAAAAAAATTATGATTTTAAAATATAAAATTTCAATATAAATATAAATATAAATATAATATTTTGAATAAAATATTGTTATCACTTTTATAAAGCGATCTCAAATTTTAAATACTATATACCTTAAATTTTTTTATTGTTTTATCTTTTATATATGGGGCTAAGATTATATAGGAATCCAATCTCACGCAGCCACGCTACACTTTATCTTAAAACCAATTTTGTCACGTTTTCAAAAACACACAAAAGCTTGACCAAGTCATCTGGTGTATAATTACTTTCATTTATAACTACTTATTTCTTTGATTTTGTACAAAGGTTTAGTTTGGTTTGGATTCGTTTTTAGTAGATAAAAACAACTATTAAAATTCAAAATTGATTTTGCTATATTTGTAAGTTTTAAATTTATTAGAATTCATTTAATTAATTTAAAGATATAATTTGTAATTTTTATGTTTATTTATATTATTCAATTCATTTTTATGTGAATATATTTAAATATATTATCTTTTTATTTTCAACTTTATACTTAAAATCAAACACATACTTATTTGTTAGAAATTCGAAATTATGTTTAAAAGTAAAAATAATTTACAATAAAAAGTCTATATACATTACAAAATTTGTTGTCTCATTTAACACTTTTTTAAGCGATATATTTCTAAAGTGTTTTCTAAAAGTGGGTCAAACATTATTTTATATCCATTGCAAGAATTATAAGTTTCAAATACTAATTTAATAACATATAATCTCATATTTAAAAAAAAAAATGGACTTATAAATAATCCATTTATTCCAAAATATAATGAAAAAATTTACAAATAAATATATTTTAATTTAAAATTTAAAGCAAATATAATTACTATGTTTAACATATTTTTTTTAATATTTTGAACGAAGTATATGAAGTTACTTTGCTATGTCATAGCCCTATGTGAGTATGGTATATTCTCACCCCTACACATCAACCCATATACCACGTTCTAGTTTTTTCTCATCTTTTGTTCGCTTAATTATTTGTTTGGGGACTTAGCCTCCTCTTCCTCATGATAGATAAACATGTAATTACAAATATAAATTTTAAATGAACGGTTTATTAATTTGAATTTTTTTTTTAAATAGTATATATATAGTTTTATTTATAATGACTTATAGTCTACGTTACTAATATTTTTTTAATAATAGAAACTTATAATATTTCATTGATAATAATGTGTTTAATATAATGAGGTATATCAACCAAAAGTTGGAAATTAGTTTGAGATGTGACAGTTTTAGTAATTATATGAACAATTTGCCTCTTAATAAATTCAATACTAGAGTTATTATAATGTGGAAATAATATACTCTGATATTTTTGTACTATCAACCTTATTCAAGTAAAAAATATCAACTACTGTTTTAAAGTCTAATTTAAAAAACATCGATTTCAAATGTAATTTGTGAACCCACCGTAATCCAGAGAAAATACTAATAACTTCAGCAACATAAACTACACCTCACAAAGATAAATTTAGCATTCTATATGCTCCTCTAGACATAACCTAGATTTGAATTGTCATCAATTTTAAAACTGGGAAAGCTATATTGCAAAAATATTTAGTTTTAAATAAACTTGGGATGAAAGATTTTCTGAGAATGGAATCGTGTTCTTTTAATTTTAAGCTGAAAGGATAAAATATATCAAAATAGAACTTAATTAAAATACTAATTTGTATACATTAAAAGAAAAAAATATTGTATGAGCTCTTTCTATATAATTATTTTTTATATTATCAATAAATTACAACTACTCAAATATGTAACTTTAAAATTAATTATGATTAAAGGAAAACCTTATTAATAATCAAATAGTTATAATTGATGGTGATGTGAAAATCTTTTCTATACCAACATATGCAAATTGTATCCCAAATTAAATAAACAAGTGATTGTAGTGGCTAAATAAATCCATTCACATATTAACACGGAATAATTTTGCCAATAACCGTACTCAATCATTATAATATGCGTAAAAAGAATTCTTAGATACCTATGAAAAAAGTTGAGTAATTACCCGACAAAACTTTAAGATATAAGTGTTACAAAAATCAATTACACGATTATGAAATATTGGTTGGATTTTTAGTTCAGAAAGTAATTTGTATATCACTGCTATAACATTATTTTTAAGTGAACAGTTATTTTTACTAAATGAAATATTAAAAATTAGTAAAACAAATAAAAGGTTGAGAAAATAACACTATGATTTTGATGAAGTAAACATTGAAAATAACATCTAACGTGTTCCCTATGTGATTAAATATTATCATTCATGTTTTATACGGTTATAATTTATTTTTCACGTGATTTGATATAAATATGAAAAAACAATCATATGCAGCAAAAATAAAATCATAATTTATAACTAAGAAATCGTGTTTTTTCTCGGTCAACAGCTTAGTGATATTATTAATTTTACATATAAGTGATATGATGATAATTGTATTTTTTATGAAAATAACACTAATTATACATTTACACCTTTTATATTACTTTTTCTTTTAATCTATTTTAACCTATAAAAATTTGAAGGATGAATCATTTAAACTTTAATTATAATAAAATTTATCATTTTTTTTAAATAAAATGAAAATCTGAAAGATGAATGGGCTAACTAATCTTATTACTCGGCCCGACCAAATAGGGCCCATATATTTTTAAATAGGGCCCATTTTGTAATTGCCTTATATCCCATCCTCGTGAACAAATTCAAATATAGAAAACAAAAATATCATACTGATAGTTTTTTTTATTATTTTTTTTATAATGGTACTGAAAGGTTTTTTTATCACAAATAATCACACATTGATACAGTTGTTAAGTGCCATAAATCCAAAATATTTGACGATGGGAGCCTGATCACAATTCTATCGGGGGCCACAATTTGTCATATTGGGCGTAATACATACATACAGATATAATTACGATCTATATATTTTTAAATTTTTGAAAAAGTAATTTTTGTTTTCTTTTGAGTTTCTTTAACCGTTTTAATAAATTATATATATTGTAATAATAGTTTTTATTATTTTTAGAAATAGTTTTATTTATTTTTTACAAAACTGTTTTTTACAAACAAAAGAATTGAAAATATTTTTATATTATTTAAATTTTTTAATTTTTTGAAGTAATTTCATAATTTTAAAACTGATTTTTGTTTGAAAAAGAAAATACATTTTTTTAATTGTTTGAAAAATCAGTTTTTATATTATATTTTAAAAACGCAGGTTGTGTAATTAATAATTATTAATTTAAAAAGTAGTGGTTGAGGAGGTAGAGCTTTGAAAAGTTCACAATGGTGAACAACTCTCCGGTGATTAAACAAAATGTGATCTATTGAATTTTGAATGAAGATTGGATGGATTGAAATCTACTATATTCTTAAATGGGTGAATTAAATTCAACCCATTAATATTTTTATTATATGGTAGATGAAATTGATGAATTTAAAGTTGAATTAATTAAATGGATGATGGATAAATGAATGAATATGCCACCCTAATTTAATCTTACAAACAATAAACAGGTTCTCGATAAGTAATATTAATGATATTGACCTCTTTTTTTTATATATAAAGAATTTATGATGAAATGATGATACCTCATTTCAAGATAATTTTATTTTTTTTCATAATTGATTGACCACTTACAAATTTTTTTATAATTTATATACGTCTCCTTCAATAACATTAATAGGGATATTTTGTAAGATTTTGATCCCTTAATTCGTTTGGTTTATACTTACTGAGTATGTAATGTAAACTTTATTTTTTTGGCTGAATTTCATTATATTGTATCTGAATCCTCGTCAGCTTATAATAATTGAATCCTTATCATGATCACTAAGTTTACAAACACAAATTACTAGATAGTTTTATTTAATAATCCTTATCAATATTACTACATGCCATAGAAGCTGAGAGGCCGAAGTTTAGCACATCAATATAAAAAAAAATTGTTTTAATACATGTAATAATTGCAAAATAAATTTATAAGGAGACAACTGTGGAAAAGTTACATGACAAATGGGTATAAAAATTCAAATAGACTTATAAGAAGAGACAAATTAGAAAAGAAAAAAAAAACACATGACAAAAGATATAAAAATTGAAGTTATAATATTGGTTTGGTGGTTGGAATAAAAATAATAAAGGGTTGAGAGATAAGGGAAATTAAAATTTTGATTTTCACCCAATAATAAATAATAATATTATCATTGACGTTTTAAAAAAATTGGGTATTAATATACTCATATCCACACCACCCTCATTAAATAATTAATCACCCTATACCTTATCACGAATAATTTTTAAGGATAGCCATCCATTCCATCATAGAAAGTGAGTGATGAAAATATTAAATCAGAAATAAGAGGGAACATGTGAAATAAAGTAGTGGATCCCTCAATTGAAGGTCGTAACAGAAAGCACATGGCCTGGGTCCACCATGTCCATGGATCTAAAGGCAATAATACCTCAACCAATTAGGTCCATTACAACTTGACAGACAAGAACATGTTGTACATTATGCTAAGGATCTTGCATAGCATTCACAAAACTCCATACGAAATAAATAGGATATGTATACGGATGATATGCATATATATTGTCACGCATATTAATGTACAATATAAAATGGTGGGGGACAAAACCCGTAAATATAATTGGAAACATTGACATTATTAATTATTAGTCAAGCACACGCTGGCAATAGACAGAGTCACATATTTTTTCCCTTTGAAACAAAAACTGGGTCATATAAACATCTTCTATATCATTTCTTGTCCCTAATGAATTTCCAACTATTTTATCGTTCATATAATACACATATAGGAAGAAAAAAATACAAAAAGATAGCACAGACACATTACAATAATAATAATAATAATATAATTAAAAACTCTTATTCCTATACTAGCCTCGACCTTACTCGAGCCAAATTTGCTTCCTTGGGACGCTGATCGATGATCAACAAGAAGTAGAATATTTTGTCGGAACATGACAGGGGTTTCAGCTTCTGTTCTTGCACTTTTCCACTGCCCTTGGTGCTGTAATTAACAATATATTTAGGATAAGATATTCCATATGGTTTTATACTTAATTTGGTATATGTAATTAATCAGTATGATATTGTTTAACAATAATAACTAACCTAGGCCAATTGCCTCAGAACCTTTCATTATGCGGAGGCGCTTGCATGATCCAACAAACATTCTGTGAAATTTGTGTTGGTTAGCATGAAATTAACAAGATTCTTATTATGATTAAATGAAGGTGAAAAAAGAAGACTAGTACTCACTCCCAAGGCACATCACCAACAAGCATCCAATCAC
Source organism: Cicer arietinum (assembly GCF_000331145.2). Lineage (NCBI taxonomy): Eukaryota > Viridiplantae > Streptophyta > Magnoliopsida > Fabales > Fabaceae > Cicer > Cicer arietinum. The sequence goes on from NC_021163.2 coordinate 4,828,158, forward strand.
CATCTTTGTCTTCATATGTTGGTACATAATCAGAACCGTTCAAAAGGTCAATCAATTTACTCTCATTCATGAAGTCTTTGGTAACTTGGGACCCACAATTACCAATTGTGAAGGAACTAAACATTTTAGCCAGCGCATCTGACAGCTCTTGGTAGCTTTTGTACAATTTGAGGTCCACCTTGCGTAGATAAGGTGCTCCATCCATGCTCACCTTCACAAACGCTCCATTCCCACCACCACTACCACTAGTCTTCTTCTCTGCTTCTACTTCATTGTTGCTCTTTTGAACATTCACTATGTTCTTTCTGAAGGATCGAACTGGTGGCCAACCCACAACTTGTGCCCTGCAAATTCAATATTCATTAGTTAAATTAGAGATTTAATTAAAAACAAAATATTTTCAAAGTTACTTAAATTATTGGAGGAATAGTTAGAAATGTGTAGGTGACACGCAGAGAGAGAAGACAGACGTGTGGACTATCATTTTCAACTTTTTTATCCTTTAGGGGAATTCAGAAATTGAGTGGATGGAAAAAGTAAAGATTCCATGTGTCTTGTCTTTTTCCTTTGTCTACCCGACAACCAACCATGCCATCCGCAAAAGAAATCCAACTAAAATAATATTGCTTGCCAACCTATTCCGCCGCCCTGTAATACTTTTTTCTTCCATCGCATTTTCAGATTTTTCTTTTCTTCTCCACCATTCCCTCATTAATTAACTACTACTGCTCTACTTATATACGATGCCCATCCACTCCACGTTTATTCTTTTTTTATTAAACAAATCATGTTTTTAGAATTCATTCTCACACTAGCTACATGATTAACTACAAAATTTTAATATTTATTTATACGGACCTAATCTAATCTAATCTAATCAAATCAAATATTGACGCCAAGTTTAAATATTATTTTCACTAAAAAAGTTTGCTAGTGGGATTCATTTTTTAATTATATTCTTTTTTTCTCAATTAATATATTCTCATTTAATTGCGCAGATATCATATCATATTATAATGTAGATTAGAGTTAAACTTTTCAAAATAAGACTATAAAATAATTTTAAACTAAATTTTAAAGAATAGTGTTTGCTTCTTTTTCATGTTCAATTAAATTCTAGTCAAGTTGCTTCTTTTTCTTTTTACTGGTAGTCAAATTGCTAATAATTTTTTACAATCATATTCGAACAATATGTTTAGAACACGGAACAAAACTACCAAAATTGTCATGTAGCAACAAATTATATCAAGTTGTAAGACTGAATTCACCCGAAAATTAAGGAGCAAGAAATATAATTGCAACCGTGAACTTTACTCACAAGCAACTTCCTAACATGAAGTTATTCCCTTAAAAAAAAAACAATATCATTATGATAAATTTTGGGGGAGAATCACAATTCGCTCCCTCCCGAATACACCCTTGGAGATGGTAAACAACTTAAGGTGCAATTGGACGGGAACTTAAACCTATGAACCAAGATTACTCTCGTTTCATAGCATTAGAGTATCAAATGTCTTAATTAAAGTGATTTTCTACCAATTAAAAAAAAAAAAATCTAACCTAGTTAAAACTTGTTACTACATCTGTGTAATCTTTCCAATTGATAAGTTCAAATAAATATGAATCTATGGTTTTCCTGTGTTTGAGTTCTCAATAATCTGTATTTTATGAACAAGGTAAAGTTGACACGCTCTTTCTAATAAGATTCCCGTTCGGAATAGTGTTGCACAAATTAAACAAAGTGTTTTAATCCTTAACATAATTCATATCTAAATAACAAGGAAAATATCATTTCCACGTGTTCTATTACCTTACCTATCTCAATCTCCTATAAAACCTAGATAATTAATTGTTCACTTCATATTACAAATTACAAAATTAATTAAGAACAACAAAAAAAGTTGTATTAAGTATAAAATTGAAATCGAGGTAAAGCAGGAGAGAAATAAAGAAAATCTTACTTAGCGCGAGGAGGCGCAGTAGTAGAAGTTTTGTCTTTAACTTTGTTTGCAGGTACAAGAGGTATAGTTGAGGAAGGTGAAACAGAATCATTAGTGGGAGAAAGATTAAGCTTCAAATCAACATTAGAGGTTTCTGAGAAACCTCTCTTTCCACCACTGGTTTTAATAGGTGACTCGCTGTGTTCACTCGCTGAGCCACCAGGAAGACCGAGTCGTAACTCTGTTTCTTCGAAATTTATCATGCTGTAGTTGTCTCGCTCTGTTTCCGTTACGCTAGTCATTTTTTTCTGTTTACTCGCTTAGTCAGAAAAAATAACACAGACACGTTTTTTTGTTTAGAGGAAGTTGAAAGCTTTTAAGCACGGAATTTGGGAATTGAGCGGTTTGGAGGATGGTTTTTTTGGTGATATACTATGGATTGAAGGGGTACGGGGGAACCAAATGATATGAGATGTTGACACGTGTATGATTTCTCAATGGTTGGATCATCCAAGGATTGTCGGGAGATTGACGTAATGGATGATGTAATAATAAGAATGATTGTAGTTTGTTTGGGTAGTGGACATCCCAGTTTGGCCGTGCCCCTACTTGTCTGCCCTTTTCTTTGCTACCCACCAATTACCAATTCTAACCTTTTTTACATAAATAATTACGACTAAATAACAATCCTAATCTATACATTGTTGTAGTCTACTGGTATATGTACTACTTTCTTATCTTATTTTTATTTTTTTTAATTTTTTTATTAATATATTTTTATTTATTATATTTCAATTTATCAAACTTCTAAATTAATTATAATTAATAAAAATATTTTAGTAATAAAATTTATTTATTATTAAAATCATATAATTAATAATTTTCCTTAGAATTATACAAAACTTAAATAAAATATAAAATTAGACGAATTAAGCAATATATATGTATAACATGACACAAAGGTATATTAGCTCTAAAAAAAAATTGACTAAGCGTGAGTGTTTATAAAATATAATTTCTCTTGATTTTTAAATAATATAAAACTTTTAGATACCAAAATAGTAGTTCAAGTTGAGATTAAATGAGTGTCATCTATCGTAAGAGACTTAAGTCCTTCGTGGATCTGATTCTTATATATGACCCTAATATTTGGATCATAAATTTATAGCACTATATTTTTTATATATTGTTTTGTTTTGGGGTTTGTATAATCTATCATGGTGTTGTCATTTGTAAAAAGTAATCTAAGTGGATTAACAAATGTTCTTTCATAAATTACATTTACCTTTGATTTTTAGTTAATGTAAGATTTTTTTTGGTGTATGTCACCTTTTGTGCGTGGCTTAGATGGTTTGTGTATTATATTTCCACAAAAGATGCTAATGAGGCTAAGTAGATATCGAAGAGTGAGTAGAAGCAACGAAGCACAATAGTGCACATACAAAAACACGCAAGTTAGGGGAATACCTTATTGGTAAAGAAAGAAAATCCTTTATATAACAGTGTCATTAAAGTAAAAGGGGCAGGGAATTGTGTTGAAATCCATGTGCATTTCGTTGTGATACTGAGATCATCGCCTGATGATGATGATATAATCACATCAAAATTCCACAACGTTTTGTAAGTTGAATTTGGTCGAAGGCACATAAATTCAGTCCGAATGGACTCTTCGGGCATAATTCTGAATACTTGTCCATGAAAAAAATTCCATGCTTTTGTGATAAAACTGTTACTGGTATTTTCTCATTCCTTTCCATTAGTTTTTGGTTTTAGTCAATATTATTATTTTATTTTATTTAAAAAATTATTATTAATTATATTTTCTATATAATATTTTTATTTATTTATTTTTCTTAGGGAACTTGATTAGTATTATAGATAATAAATAGTACATTAAAAAATTGCACAACATATTTCATAAAATTTATAATTTATAATATAAATTTTTGTAATTCATGTATTGCATGCTTAAACAACAAAAGCAAAAAGATTAAAAATTAGCTAAAAACACATGGTCAGTGAAGGAATCTTTTTGCATTTAACTTTTCTTTTTAAAGTTTGTCTAGTTGTTTCCCTTTGTCCCCCGAAACATAATAATGAAAATAACAACTAATGTCAAAGAGGATAAAATTACATTTGAATAATCATGTGCATGAAACAGAAAAATGATTTTATAATTTTTTTTATAAAAAATAAATTAAGGTGATGGAATAGTTCTCTATCGAGGATAGAGAATACTTTATACTTCAATAAAATGTATATCAAAGGAATTTATTATTAAAATCCTTTAAAAATATTAGTAGAGTTCCAACATTTGTACTATATAATTGTATTAAAATTTGGCCACCTAGAAAAAAATTTATCACTAACTCTTTTTCATTTTCTGCTTAGAAAACGAGTGATTTGAAATCATTTGATGCTTTAAAATTATTTATTTATGTTGTGTGTTTTTTTAATCTTTTAATTCAAATAAAGGATTTTCGCCACATATATTTGGTCCTTTTATTGTGTTTTTATAATATTCGGTTACTTTAATGTGACATTGTTTTGTTTGTCATTTTTGTGTAGTTTTATTGATTTTTTAATCTTGTTACAATATTTGTTTCGTTTAACATATTAATCAAACAACTTTAATAGCGTTAATATTATAAATTTAAAGACATTAATATTAATATTTTAATTACTTTAATTTTTTAAATTAATAAATATTTTATTATTTATACTATTAACAGCGATGTTTAAAGTTATTTATAAATTCATTTTTTTTTTAATTTTAAGCAAATTTATATTGTTTTTTTGTTTATAGATTTATGAATGAATATTATTTGATTTATTAAAAATATGATTGTATTATTTTATTACTTTTGTGATATAGTATTATTATGATTATACTCTTTGTCTACCTTTTAGGGTGAGTAAAAGAGAACAAAGAAATTAAGAGATATATCTCGTCAAAAAAAAAAATTAAGAGATATATATGGGTCAAATAAAGTTGATTTGATACATTCAATGCATCAATATCATCATCAATATACATATTACTTCCTAAATCATCAATAAAATATTTATGCCAGATGTCGTTTTCCTATTAATTCCAAATTTTTATTTATTTGTAATCTTTTTTCAACAAACTCTATTTGTAAAACAATTTTTTTATCAAAGCAAAACTTTTTACAACAAGTTATCAATATTTAATTTTTTATTATTAATTTATAATTTTTAAATTTGATAAACAAAGTTTTATTTTTAAATGTTTCAAATTTGATTTTTAAACTACCGTGTTTGTTTCTAAGAATTAATTTTTATTTTTCACTATGTTCATTATATTAGTTTTATATTTCTTTCGTTTTAAAATATAAACAAGTAATATTAATGTAATGTATTTAATTTAAATATAAAAAACTATCTTTTATATTTGAAACAAATAAAATATGTATTATTGATTTCTATTTTTACTAAAACAACTGACACTTATTTATTTCAAATTTGATGAAGATATTAAAATTTGATTTAATAAATTATAGATTTGTATATAGGTCATCCTTTTTATTCATTAATATAATTATATTATTTTTTACAACTGAATATGCACATGTTTTTTTTTTATGTAATGTTTAGTTACTATACAATTGGAGTAATAAAATATATAATATTGTACAGACAAAAACATATATATAACTTTTTTATAAATATTATACATCACACAAAGAATATTCTTATATATATAATTTTGGATAACCTAAGGAAAATATACTAGTTTGATATTTGATACAAAATAAAAATGCGAGAAAGAATAATTTTGGTTTTGTTGACCACTTGGTTCAATTGGACTAGTGTGTATAAGAATAGAAGTATTGTTTTGTTTCTTTTACTAAAAAGATAGAAGTATTGTTGGACAAAAGTAATCTTGTTATCTTTTAGGTTTTCTTTGCCATTTCTATGTTAATTTTCGTAGACATACAATTCGCCAAGCCATTAGCAACCATAATTTTTATTTTTTATTTACGGTGGCATAAATATTAACACAATTTATTTATGTAAATGTAAAATACAGCTATTGTCTTAATAATAATAATAATAATAATAATAATAATAATAATAATAATAATAATAATAATAATTCTTAGGATAAATAACAACAGATTTTACACTTGAAAAAATAATATTAATATTTAGGATCTTGTTAATATGTGTTATAAATTATTTTAAAAGTATAAATATTTTTATTGAATTTTTTTTAAAAAAACTTTCAATGAATTGATTACAAAAATTTCAAGATAAAATTTTACATTTTATATTTTAAACGTGCCTTTGAGATAGCTTAACATTTGCCTAATATTTAACAATAACGTAAAAGGATTTTATTTCTTTTCAATTTGAGTCGTCTAATTCACGATTCAAGTAAGTTCAAGACGTTCTTTTTCCAACCAAATTTTTGAACCAACCTCAAACGATAAACGATTAATGAATTGGACATATATTACAGAATCAGAGAGCCTTTTCTTAGTGTCATGAATATTACCTCACTCATTCGATAATAAATGTCACTTTAACAAAAATAATATTCATAAATTTTATGATATTATAAAAAAAAAGCCTCATTGATATCATAAATATTTTAATTAATAACTTTTTCTAATTTATTTATGTGAATATTACAATTATATTTATTAAATTAAGATTTTTGATATATTTATTTACTCAATTTTGATATTAGTAATTAATGAAATTATTTTTATAATTAAAATTTTAATTAAAATCATAACAAATATGTCATTTCAAAATAGACATAATTAAAACTTAAAAATTTAGTGATGTTAAATCTAAAAAATGATCAAATTATTCATAAATGACATGTCACTCAATTATTAGTAGTTTAATTTGATAGTAATAGAGCATATTAATTTTCAAATATACCATAAAAAATTTCAAAAATATTATTTTAAAACGAATGTTATTTTCAATTTTTAAGGTACTTTTATCTCTCAATTCTACCATTAAATTATTATCATGTCGACTACTTCCAAAGTATGACTTTTATTTTGCATTTATGATAATAGAAAATTAGTTAATAATTAATTTTGAAGATAATTTAGTAAAATAAATATTTTTCTTCTTTTAATTATTATATTTTTTAATGTGTGTATAAAAACCTTAAATAACACTCACTTTTAAACTATTAGAGTAGTAGTTTTCAATAATTAATTAATTTCTCCTGCTAATCCAAAAATAATATTTATTATTATCAATTTACCCCTTAACCAAATAGTCCGACTCAAATTCGTTATTTGGTTTCTTTTCTTATATTGTTTAGGAATTTTAAGAGAAACCACAATTTACTGCAATTATTGCATCACAGGTCCTTTAATTAAAATCAGAGATTAATGATTTAAAGTTCGACAAATAAATAAAAATGTTATAAATTGCTAATAAAAAGTGGATGGTTGAGATACTTCTGCAATCAAATAGTAATTGTAATGGATTCATTTTGCATAAGAGTTAAAGTTTTTTTTTTTTTTTTTAAAAAAAAGAAGATAAAAATAGACTTCGGTAATTGTGTTAGGTTATAATTCAACCGGTTGAAATATCTTACTCAATTTAGTTTTAAAATATCGATTAGTCCAAACATGTAAAATAAATTATGTTATAAACTTTACATGCAATATAGTATGTGGGGATGTGATATTATAGATCCACGTAAAAAATCACATTTTTATTTAATGTGCTACATCATTACTTCTTCTAATAAAAATTAATTTATAAATTATTTTAATTTATACTTCTTTCCGTTATAAATATAAATAAAAATCAAAGTGTATTTAAATAAATTTTAAATCAAATACATATTGATTTATTTTTATATTTATTATCAAAAGAAATATAGTATATTTTAATAATTATATTTGTCCATTCGCAAAATTTAAAGAATATTTAACTTCCTCAAAATTTTAAATACTAATTTGCTTCACTAACATTTTGTCAATTGTCATGAAAAAATTGAGACAGTTGACGAAACATACAAGGATAGACAACCATGAAGACAGAACCAATAGCATAAAAAAAGAAAGAACCGAATCCTAAATTAATTTACCCATAAAGAGACATAACAAAATTAATGCGAGAATGGAAGATGCTTACTCCAATAACAAAAAAATAAAATAAAATGCAATGGCAATGGACCCAATGCCAACTAATCAACTCATTAATTCACACGTCATATTCACTCGTGTGGGTGTGGGTTTGGCCCACACGGTACAAGTGCTTGGTCTCATGTGTCTGGCCTCTTCTTCTATTTCTATTTCTATTTCGTTTCATGGTACTAATTATTTAATGTTGCTTTTGTTTCAACTTCAATTGACCAACCATCGTACCACTCTTTGTCAAAAAAAAAAAAAGAAACACCGATCGTACCACTCGTGTGATATTACTGCCATGGATATGTCATGCACTCTTCTTGAGTTCTTTAACCTTTTTTTATAGTCAAAAGGTAATTTTATTGTTACGGTTGTCAACATATAGTCAAAAGACTGTAAATTTTGTCCATCGATATTTCTAAGATTATAACAGGTCAATAAAAAACGTTACTCTCTTGGCTTCTGAAGTTAGAAGTTATGATGTGGAATATTAAATAAATAAATGGTCTTTTATGTGAATTTTTATCTTTAAATATTAGATTATATACAAAATTTACAAGGTGAAAACTTTAAATCCTAAGGTAACTTACTTGATCCAGAAATTTTAAGTGGTGGAGATAGTATATAGAATATTATAGTTTGTAAATTGAGAATAAAATAAATATATTGTCAGTGCAAAATTGTATTTTTTTATTGACAATCAATTATAATTTGTCATGACAACAATCAATTAAATAATTGTCTTTGATTTAAAAATTATCTAACATGATATCATAAATTGAATAGTTATGATGGAGTGATCATGTAAAATTATTTTATATGGATCACTTTTTATCTTTAAACTCTTATGAATTTAATAAAATTGCAAATACATTTTTGAATGTCTCTTTTGCTAATAATTTTATAAACAAAAATAACTAAAAAATATTTAGATTTATTTAATAATTTTAATACATTTAAAGACCTTTATAATAACACTAATACAATTTTTAGTATAGATCTTTTTCTTTATTTATCCACATTTAACCTTAAATATGTTTCTCTCTAAATCTCTATCTTCTATCTTCGCATTATAGTCTTCAACAACTTGACTTAGTATACCTTAAGTCACTCGTCACTCCATTTAAACAATCTAAAGTTCGTTTCTTCTTCCTCTACTAGAGAGAGGTGGTGGTTTATAACATGTCTAGAATCGTTTTTTAAATTATTTATTTTTTCATCTGTTTATTTAAATAGACGACTTTCATACATATTTAGTTTTCTTTTGTGATTCGTCTAATGAGAACAATGCTTTTAATTTTTTTTGTCTTAATGTGGTGTTTTTGTTTTTTTCGTATTTGTGTTGCGTTCGTTTGGTATATATTGACATGTTAACTTTAATTAATTATAAATTTTAATCAATAACTTTAACGACGTCAATGTTACAGATGTGAAAATATATATATTCTAAATACTTAAGTTTTATCATATTTATAAACATGTTACCATTTTGTGCTATTAACTGATACATTGAGTTTTTTTTCTCATATATTTATCTTTTATATTTTTTTAAATCTGTATATATTTTATAATTTAAATAAATGAATATCATTTTATTTTTACACTTAAAACAATCATTTTGAGTGAGATTTAAAATTTCAATCATATATTGTCAAATCATAATATTTAAAGGTTAGTTTGATAAATACTCTTACTTTTGTAGACCAATTTGTTTATTCTGTCCTTTTCTTTTAATGAAGTGGTGAAATTATTTTTATCATATTAAAATGATTTATGTATGATGGCGTGTCAGTATTGTTGTGGATATTCATATCCTTTTGTGGATATTCATAATTTTAAGGATTTTTTTTAACTTCCACAAGTAAAAGACCTTTATCTAAGTTATTGTGATTAATTCCAATATGTTGATGATACATTTAATATACTTGTTTTATAAATAAATAGAACTTATGTAACAATGTAAATAGTATATCTTAATAAAATGTAATACATATAAATATTCTCTTCTTTTATATCCTATTTTTACTCTTATCTATATTCTTTTATATTTATGAGAAATTGTTTTATTTCAATTCAAAAAACAACTATTAATGTTAGGATTAAATATGTTTCGGGGAATACTAATAAGTGCTTTAATGATATTTATTAAGCATTAAAAAAATATAAAATGTTGAAATGCATGTATTCAATGTGTTAAAATTTTAGTCTTTACTCAACGAACCGTATTTAATTTCTCTTCAACTTTAAATTTTTGAATAATTTTTTAACAATTATATTTAGAATATTATAAAAAAATCCTCCAAACAAATTGTAACGTTTTTAATTTTAAATGAATTAAATATGAACTTTTCAAATATAAAAAAATATTGTGAATACACCTCACTATTTAGAGACTAAAATGATCATTTATTATTACTCCATAGATTCATAGTTCTTTTTTCTTAAAATACATATTTACCCCTTAATGAGTGAAAATTAAGATTCAGTTTAATTTAAAAATAATAATATAATATACTTAATAATTTATGCATAAATTCTAATATTTATTTTTCTGATAAATTAAATTGAGAAGAATTGGCAGCTAAAATATAATTTTGATATTTATTTAATATTTAATATTTAATATTTATTTTAGTCTTTTATCTTATTTTTTATTTATTTTAATCTTTTATATTTTTTATTCGTTTTCAGTGTTTATCTTTTAGCATTTTTTGTTTCAGTTCTTAATAAAAAAGATAAATTTGTATAATTTTATAAAAAATAAAAAATAAAATGATTATTAAATAAAAGATAAAGACTAAAACAAAAATAAAAGATCAAAACAAATTAAATAAATGATAAAAGATTAAAACATATATTAAATAAAAGATAAAGGGTGAAAATTATATTTTAGCCAAAAATATTTAATTTATTAAACAAACGGGCTCGATTCATGTAAGTCTTGAAGTAGGGCTCCAGCCCTTTTTCCTTCAAAAACATATGGGCTGGAATCATAAGTGTTACGTATGGACTTCATCAACCGTATGTACACCTCCACACCTTTAAACTAAAAAAATTATACCATGTACCCTATTATACTCCTACTCTTATAAAATGTTATGAAATAATGTTTTTATCCTTATATAAATAATGTTTTCATTTTTATTCACAATACTATTAGTTTTTTGATACACAAATGAGAGTCAAATTTTATTTATTTATTTTTTTTGTGGAAATTTTTTTTTCAAGTTTTTTAGTATAGATGTTATATTTAGAATTTTTTTCTTCAAGTTTTCCTATACATATCTTATTTCAGAAAATTTAAAATCCTAAAGTTTTCAGGAAACTTAAAAATAAATCTTGTTAAAAAAAAATGTTATGTACCGAAAAACTTGAAACTTCAAAGTTTTTCGGTAGTTAAAATTATTATTATTTTGTTTTTAAAAATAAAATATTCTTTATCGAAAAACTTGAAATTTTAAGTTTTCCAATATATAAGTTATATTCCGGAAATTTTTCGATACACATTTTGTTCTGGAAAATTTAAACCCCCAAGTTTTCTTGAAATTTTAAAATAATTTTTAAAAAAATTGTACCAGAAAATTTCAAACCCTAAAGTTTTCATGAAACTTAAAAATAATTTTACTTTTAAAAATATTTTGTATTAGAAAACTTCTTTTATGTTTTTCGGTGCATAATTTGTTATGAAAAACTTGAAATCCTCAAGTTTTTCGGTAATTTAAAAATTAATTTTTTTTTTCAAAATTAAAATGTTATGTACTAGAAAACATAAAACTTTAAGTTTTTCAGTATATAAGTTATATTCCGGAAAACCTTTTTCAAGTTTTTTGTTGTTCTGAAAAATTTGATATTTGATTAGTGAAAAAATAAAATTTAAGTTTGTGAAATAATAAAAAAATTTAAAGATCAAATTCATATTATTTTTTTAAAAAATTATGAGGTATAAGTATAAGAGTGAAGGTATAGAGTAAAGTGTTCAACTATATTTTCAATTGAACAGAGAGAAAAAAACATACCCCATATTTCGACAGATACTTTTTAGTTTTTACACACCTTTTATTATTTGCGGAACACATTTTTCTTTTATAAAATTTTATATTATAAATATATAGTTTATGAAAATATATTAAGCATTTTTAACAAAGGAAAGTGAAATAAGTAATCTTGATCATACATCTATATATAAATAATCATAATTGATTACAATTATTTAAGTGTTATCAATTAAAAAAACGGCGTGACTTTTTTCTTATAATTTTAGATATTCATAATTTTGTTAATAGTGAAAATTTATTCTTCTCACTATAAAAGTCCCCTCATTTTACATAGTCATCTCGTTGTAATATACACAATCTTATAAAAATGTACACCAAAAACTATATATTTGAGGTACATATTTTTTAAAATATACAATGCAAACTCAATTGTTTAGTGTGTATATTTTCATAAAATGATGTACTATAAATTTAAAAAATTTGTACATATATTTATCAAGTTTAGTGTTTGCAGAATTTTTTTATTTTTATTTACTTATTGTTTTCAAACTCTAATACTACATTAATTATAATTTTATCAATAATATCTTCACTTATTTCATGGAGACAGAGAAATATATAGAATTATGTGATAAATTATTAAGGGTATGATATGAAAAAAGATAAATGTTCCATAAGAAGTAACAAAGTTTATTAATTGTCTTGGTATGTGTTAAAAGCTCTAAACTTACAATTAAAAATGAACATAGAGAATATGTATTAGGAGGTATATTTTAAAAAGGGTCTCGTTTATACGTGTATCAGAGCGTTCATTAAAAAATTTAAAAATAATTTTTTATTTGTTGAAAATACAACTTTTAAACTTTTAATAAGCTGAATGCTTTCCAAAACATAATTTAGGACAATTGTAGAATTTTTTTTTTTATAAAAATATATTGTAAACTTTGTGATTTTTAGAAAGAAAAAAAAGTATTATATCTCTCATAGACATGGATTTTGTTGTTTCTATTTCACAAATTTCAGGATTTTTTCATATTGAACCAAGACTCATCATTTGAGAGATATCTCAATGGGTCATCTTTGTTGAAATTGTATTGAAGTCTCACATTAATTATCAAAGTCAATGTACACTAATAGTGGTCCAATTAACTTACAAAGTATAAACCCAAAAGAATTGAGCAGAAATTTATTTGTTTCTATTTATTTTAATATTTTTGTTGTGGTCCTTTCCCATGTTGGCTAATGAAAAATCAAAAGTTATATTTTATATCTCTTTCTTAATTCTTCAAAACCCTAACTCTAAAAATATATAGAGCAATAGTTTGATGATTTGGTTAAATTTACGGGATAAGTCTATTTTTGAACCAATACTTCATACTTAGGCGTTATAATTTTCTATGAGGTTTTAATCGAAATGTTATCAAACTTTACGTATATATTTTATATGTTCCGATAGTTGCCTCTCCAAAAAATAAGTTGAAAATTCGATTTCTAAGTCTAGATTTTTATCATTTTGATTTCTTGAGCTTTTGAGGTTTAAAAATTTATATTTAATTCATTTATTGTTAAAAAATTCTAAATTTTACTAAGATATATTTATAATGTTCTACACATACTTACAAAAAATATTTAAAAATTTAACAATACATATGAGTTGACTTAATATCAGATACTAAAACTATTGACATAAAATAGTGTAGAAACTAACAAAAATTAAAGAAATTTTTTATAAAAACTAAACAAAATTTTTATAGATACCAATAAGCTAAAAAATATTTATTAAGTAACAAGGTATACTTTTGCCTAAATTGATTGTCCTATAGCTATTTAACTAAAATACTTGCAAAATAATACACCCAAGCAAAGTTTGGACATGACAGGAGAATACATACATCAATAAAATAATAAGGGGATTTTATTTTATTCTATCATCAAGCATATATAAACTTCATATAAATAAATAATATCTGTATCCTTTTCATTAAAAAAAGAAATTGTATAAGAAGATAAGGTCTACTTTTATTTTGTTTAGTAAATTAGCAAAGTGTCATTTTCATCTTTATCAAGTAGCAAACGGTTTAGTTATCTCTCACCTAATTTTTGGGGCGGAATTCACTTTGCTTTATAAGCAAACCAAACTCAAACGTATGAATCTATGATTATTTTAAAACACGTTTAGCTTTTCCGATTATCATATGCTTCCAAACAGCTTTTTAAAGTAAACAACAATATTTTAATTCAACTTGCATTAAAATTTCTCCAAATACATCATACATTACAAACTTATCATTCCTTTTAAATGACCCCACTTTCCACTAACTCAAAAAAATAAAAACGAAGAAAAAGAGCTTCCACTACAAATATTTTGGTCATCCACCACCAACCCCACCATAAATATTTAGGACAAAAAACATCAATAGAGTGATTGAAAATATTTGATTTTTCACCATGACATTGACATGCTGGGCTCCTCAAATTTTACATATTATTAGCAATGACATTAATTATCCTAGTTTGACAAAACTTGAAGAAAAAAATAAAATTAAAAATGCTGGATAGTGGCTAGTGGATAACTCTCCATCTAATGAAGAAATTATACTATAAAATATATAATATAATAATAACCTTATGATAAAGGACGGATAATTGGAGCAAATTTATGTTAAGTCTATGGTGATAATTATTTTTGTTAGCTAGGAGTAACATATTCTTCTATGAGTGATTGTTTGATTCAGGCTTGATGATTGTTGATGAATCTGATTGAGGCATACGAAAAATTGCTGAGGCTAGAGATATAGGCATGATACAAAGTGCCTTTGATTGAAGAAGTTGCATAGCTGCACCAACATCTTCTTCCATTAGTTTAGCAACTTGTTGTTCAGTGCCATCGTTGGACCACTTGGTCCAAGCTTGCTGGTTGGCTCCACCTTCTACGTCCTCCCCCTAAAGATCATAGAATCAATTCAACCATTAAAGTCTACCATAAAGTTGTGTCAAAACAGAGTAGCCTACAAATAAAAGCACACAAAGTGATATTTGCTTTTATAAAAATCAAAGTCATTTAGCTCCTTTTGAAAATAAAAATATCCTTAAATATAAATTTTATTTGGAATTAATATCTACATTTTTATTTCTTTCAAATATACCTCTAGTTAACACTACTGAATATTTATATTTTTATAAGTATCGTTAAGTATCTTAAAAGATAAGTCAAAGTTTAATACATTGATATTTAAAATGTATTTTTTTTTAGAAATGTCTATATTATGTTAAATACACTAATATTTTTCTCAATATATATAAAAATTGCAAAAGGAGTTTACAATGAGAGACAAAAGCTAGTTTATATATAGATAAAAATTATTAAAAGAATATTAAGAAGTAAAAAATGAAAGTGGCATTTTCAAATTTCATGTTTGCATTTAATTTAATTATTATCACCTCTACTGCAGAAACAGGAACATCAGCTACAAGTTGAGCAACTGCACCAGCTCCACCAAGTCTACTCATGCTCAAGACCTGTTTGATCATATCAATAAAATTAAATACACTATTAAAAAAAATCTATTTAGCTAAAAAAATCATACTATAAAAAAGCTTAAAATCAAACAAGAAGATTCTTTACACATACCTTAACCTGAAGCCTTAGGAACTTGACATAATCAACAATTTCATCAAGCATAGCTGCTTTGTCCGTCTACAACCACAATTTCATAATATTAATTAAACATAAATGGACTTACATTTTAAAAACAAAACAATCCCTATATTTAACTTTATCTATGTCATACACCATTTTGTAGCATCATTGCAAAACCACGAACCTTGTTGATGCTGGGGACTAATTCCTGCAATGCCTTCATTCTTTCAGCAATTCTTTCGCGACGTAACTACATCGATGTCAAAGAAGGATGAGTTTTATAAAATATGTATCTAAATGTTATATCAGTGTAATTTGCAGAGCTTACCCGCTCGGCGATGCTGTGGGGGTCTGTGGCTTGCCCTCTTCTTGCTCGCACTCGAGGGCGGATGCCTGGTGGTTGTGGCATGGCAGCAACAGACGTTGGATTTGGTGCCTGGCTCTGAAACTGCTGTAATGTAATGCAAACGTACTATTGAATTCATATTGATTATACTTTTTAATTACTATGAAAAATTATTATCAAATTCAGTACTAAAACAAAGAATGCTACACATTGTATGAGTAGGTAAAAGGTAGTTCAGTCTATTTTTCATTTCTTAATCACTATCATACAATTAATTGAGATGGATAAATCACGTTTTTAAATGTAAGAGGTTGTTATATTAGTCACTAACTCAGTTAAAAACCGACGTAGACGGTCATCTGTCGTTGATTTTAAGCCACATCCACATGAAATGGTGACAACTACATCTTTATGTAATTTGGCAGATAGACAACAAGATGTAAAATCTAAAATAAAGTTATGTTTGTCACACACATTTATGGAGGATGCATTTAGATTTTTGAGTGAATCAGATACTAATACGACAATACTGTATACTTTCCGGATCAAATCCCAAAAAAACTTCAGTATTAGTGTTTTATTTGCAGGAACTTTAGCATTTGTTACAAAGTAAATTTAGGCTATGGTAGCACCTTACAACTTGAGGTGAAGACGGAGGAATCATCACCGACAAACAACTATCATTAAACTTCAAAAGAAAAAAGACATCAAAATGTTGCACGCTTGCAAAAAGTGAACCTCTAAAAAAATAGACATATAGATTGATGGTCCCATTCGGTACGAGACCGTTAGAATTGAAAATGAGTGTTTAATGTTAAGGACTACGTCCATATATACATTTAAAAATTAATATATGATATGTCATTTATAAATAAATTAAATCATATTTAAGATTTAACAATACAAAATTTTTATATTTTATTTTTTGAGGCTATTATGAAATGACGTTTCTTGTAATGATTTTAATTAAAATTTTAATTATAAAAATAATTTATTTAATTATCGGGTCAAAATTGATAGTCTTTTTTAATAGTATCAAATATGTAATACTTCCTTGGTCTCACAATGAAAAAACTATAATAATTAAAAATAAAAAAAATAGCTCATTTTATCAAACCTGTCATCTTAATTATTGATAAATTTTTTACTATTATCAATATAAAATACAATAATATTTTATAAATTTTACACATAACAATTATTAAAAAGTAATATAAAAGAAAAAAATTAAATTGTATTTAAAATAGCAAATTATATTTATTTTAAAATAATATTTTTTTATTAAAATAACATCGTTGTGACACGAAGGAAGTACTGTAATAAAATTCAAACAAAACAAAAAGCGTTGGCGTAAATAAAAAATGGG
Organism: Cicer arietinum; assembly: GCF_000331145.2. NCBI lineage: Eukaryota > Viridiplantae > Streptophyta > Magnoliopsida > Fabales > Fabaceae > Cicer > Cicer arietinum. The sequence continues at coordinate 4,845,579 of NC_021163.2, forward strand.
TAAACTATATCATCATTCATCACGCATTAAAGTGGACAAGTGGTATAGAATGTTTAAAATTTTAGACAACTTTTACATTTAAAAAATAATAATAAAAAGACTTTAACATCAAAATTTTAGAAAACTTTTTTGTTAAAAATTACAGAAGGAATGGAAAAAATCATCCGGGAGTTGATTAGCCTATTCTACATATTAGTTGTCAACCTTGTCGCTTGGTTATATGTACACAACATAATATGTGTTTAAACCTATTAAGAATGAAAATTTTGGAGGAACTATGACCTTCATATGTTCTTATAAAGATCCATTATTTGTTTATTATATCTGTATTTTAATGTTCAAATAACAATTCATTTTGTTTTTTTTTAAGTATAGTTTTAATTAAGGTTTTTACACTAAGTAAGAAAAACCATAAATATATATACTTATTTTTTATAAAATAATTTGTGTTTTTTCAGTGAAAACCTTTAATTGTTTATTAATATCTCATTACACCAATTTCTGTCTAAAATAAATAGCCAAAAGTATTATTTAAAATATACTAATTAATGTAATTTGAAAATGATAGATTTTAAAAGACCAAAAACACATCCAACAATCATCAATTGAAAATATAAATAACATAAACAACCGAGTATAAAACAAAATCTAGGAATTTTTTAAACATGAATCAAGGAAAAAGGGGGAAAAAAGACAACGATTCTGCGAATGCGAATATTTTCCCTCCTAGAATTGAAATTAACACTATGAGCGTATGAACAACAAGAAAGGCCAAATTGTAAAGGAACCCAATACCGAGATTTCACTGAAGAAGGAAAAGCATTTTATTATAATAATTGAATTTCATAAAATATTTATAAAATGATTGAATGAACGGCCATGGATGAAGCACTTATTAATCATTCAGTGGCATCTTCTCTTTATGCATTGTAAAGGGACTCTACTTTAAGGTAAACATAATATAATACTTTGTCTTTATATAGGATTGAGGTTTGAGTGGGTTACGGACGGAAGTTGGCAATTGGCCAATGTATATTATTACTATTATAATTAAAAGATGATAACTAAGAGAGCTACATCAACCTTCTCTTTCACACTCTCCTTTTAACACGATCTCATTAATTTATTATAGGTTACACTCTCATGGATGAGACCTAGCTTTAAGTTTGTAAGTTAGAAAGATAATGGCAAATAAAGTGTTGGTAGCACTTATTGTTGATTAAGAAATAATAATTGATGGATGATTGAAAAAAGATAAAGGACAATATGGTAATTGAAAGAAAAAGAGAAATGATTTAAAATAATAAAAACCTGTTGGTGTTGTTGATGGTGAAGGTGGAGTTGGGGTTGAGGTGGTGGAGATGGGAGCATTGGGCGAACAGGTTGAGCATGAGTAGGAGTATGCAATTGTCCAAACGTTGAAAACAAACCCCTCATATGCATCGAATCTCTATCCAGCTGCCACAGACAAACCATATAACATCAAAACATAACAATACTCATCACCTACCTGAGACATATAATTTTATCTTTGCCTTAACCAAATGTCTTCACATTTCTTGTCTTATGTCAACTGCATGCATATACCCTCACATCCCACTCACCCCTATTATTAACTATTACCTAACCCCAAAAAATATTCAAGATTAACTATAATTCTTTGTAAAAAAAAATATTTTCAATGTAAAAATTTACACATATATCCAATCATATCTGATCACATAGATAATTATAAAGAGATTTTTTTTGTCAAAATTATAAAGAGAATTTAATTTATATACAATGAGAATGTAATTTTTTTTAACACATCACTCTATGATACCACTTTTTTATTTAGATTTGTTGTAAAAAATATCTCTACAAATAAATATTTAATATGTTTTGATTGGTTGCATGAGTTTTATTTCGTTAGTGTATAGAAATTAATTTTTTATAACATTTTAGAAACTTGGTGTATTTAGAATGCCTGTGTAAAATATTTTCCATTAATAGTAAAAATCAATCAAATTATTAATGCATCTGATCGCATAAGATGTTAGTTTAAGGGTAAATAAAACTTTTACTTAGTCACCTCAAGTGCCAAAATCTAGATCACTTCAAAGACGATGGAAAAACATAATGATTAGTTAATTTTACTTTTAATTTATAATAATTTTTTGTTTCCAATTATTTTTAAAAATGAAATCAGTAACTAAGATATAATATACATCATCCGAGTTGAATTGAATTATAAGAATTGATAATGAGTATAAAAATATAAAAGCAGTTAATTAGGTTATTGAAAATATAAAGGGAGAAAGTAGGGAAATAATGAGATGAAAAAAGAAACATACATGTAGAGTAGAAGAGGGTGAGGAATTAGAAGTGGTATTGATGTCATGGAGACGGAGGTGTCGGTGATGGTTGTTGTTATTGGTAATGTTGCCCTCAACATCAACAACGTTTTCAACAAAGCGTGTTGTGTCTTGGTGCCTTAGAAAACCATGATGACTTTGCTCCAAATTCAAACCCAATGGTAATTGCATTCCTCCACTTCTCAAATTTGTTGTGGACCCCAATTGTAACACATGATCATCTACTACTATACCTCTATTACTACTATTATTGTTATTCCTCCCATATCCGCTCTCAGGTACTGCTAAGATCTGCTCGAAGAAATCGTCACCTAATCCCTCCGAACTACAATTACCTGCCATAACACCTAATTTTATCGATTCTAATGCTTTAATATTCACACATTTCTTCTCTTCTGTTTCTATCGGTTACAAATTCAACCACCAAAAGCGGAAAACAAGGAAACACGGTTGGAATTTGGGGGCTTCGCTTCCCGATAATGTTTTTGATTTGTAACGGAGTGAGAATGAAGAACAGAATTTGGGACTTTGTTGTTAATGTTTTTCACTACACATATAGATAGAGAGGAGAAAAGAATGGTGAGTGCGCTACGGGTTTTAAAAAGACTAAAAACGACGTGAGGGAGTATTGATGTCATGGAGACGGAGGTGTCGGTGATGGTTGTTGTTATTGGTAATGTTGCCCTCAACATCAACAACGTTTTCAACAAAGCGTGTTGTGTCTTGGTGCCTTAGAAAACCATGATGACTTTGCTCCAAATTCAAACCCAATGGTAATTGCATTCCTCCACTTCTCAAATTTGTTGTGGACCCCAATTGTAACACATGATCATCTACTACTATACCTCTATTACTACTATTATTGTTATTCCTCCCATATCCGCTCTCAGGTACTGCTAAGATCTGCTCGAAGAAATCGTCACCTAATCCCTCCGAACTACAATTACCTGCCATAACACCTAATTTTATCGATTCTAATGCTTTAATATTCACACATTTCTTCTCTTCTGTTTCTATCGGTTACAAATTCAACCACCAAAAGCGGAAAACAAGGAAACACGGTTGGAATTTGGGGGCTTCGCTTCCCGATAATGTTTTTGATTTGTAACGGAGTGAGAATGAAGAACAGAATTTGGGACTTTGTTGTTAATGTTTTTCACTACACATATAGATAGAGAGGAGAAAAGAATGGTGAGTGCGCTACGGGTTTTAAAAAGACTAAAAACGACGTGAGGGAGAGAGAGAGAGAGAGAGAGAGAGAGAGAGCAAAACTAAACAATTATACGAACCAAGATAATATAGAGAAAACAAATAACAAAACGGCAAAACTAAGTTGCCTAAACGTTTATCTCCCTTCACTTTTTGTCCTTTTCTCTTCTCAAATCACAAACATTCAATACTTATTTAATTATACAACTTATAACTATGCACTAATATCATCAACTTTAAAATTAGACAATGAATATTTTTTTCTTCTTAAATTATATTGTACATGTAAAAATTAATCTATACACGTATATTTGAGTTTTTATTTGATAAAAACTATTTAATATCATTTAAAAAATTATAAATAATTAAATTATATACATGACAAAATGATTGATTCATGTTAGAAGACAACATTGCACTCATATCATTTATCAAAAGTGTTAATGAAATAACATTTAAATTTTTTTTATAGATTTGTTATTATTAATAATAGTGAATGTTCAGTATTTTGTAAGAAAATATATAAAAATTAGTATAATACTTATAAACAATCAAATTGTATTTTTTTTCTTCCTCTATGAAATAGTTTTTTTCATAACAACAATGATATTTATATACATCAAATTTTCCAACAGTCATTCAAGGTCATATTATTAAGGCGGACGACCCGCCCTAAGTTCCAATTGTCTGATATATATATATATATATATATACTCTATTCGATCTTATATCTAAGAAAAATATGCACTACCTTTAAGAAAAGTTGTTGGGTTCATTTAATTTTTTCAAAGTAATAAAAAAATCATTGTATTCTAAATTATTCCTCAAGAAAACTTGTTCATGAAAATAAAATGAGTTTTTTTATAAGAAGTATACAAATTATTGAAAAATAAAACCTACAATAGATAAATGTTATTATAAGAACTATCACATTAAATATGGTAGAATTAGTTAAATTTTACTTATATTTAAAACTATAAAATATGATTTTTGTTGTTGCATATATTTAAAATCAAATGGGTATATAATAACTAATATTTTGATCAAACTATAATGTTGGGAGCTATACACTTATTTTTGCAACTCATTTGTATTTTTTTGAGCAAAATAAAAAACAACAATCCTATTCAGTCAATCAATTTTTATTTCATTACACTTCATATATAAATATTTTTTTAATATTCATACCTTATTTTATTTTTTTTCTATAAAACCACATTTAACTCTGATTCTTAAGTGTATTAGAACAAGATCTAATTTCTACTACTTGTTTCTCCCCTATATTGTTGTAACAAAATCAATTTGTTGCATTGATGGTAAACCACTATAATTTTGTAAATTAAAGTTACAAAATTAATAATTTTGTAAAAAGTACAGAATGTAGTTTTAACCAAATCAATGTACTTCACTGTGATTTTATTATGAAACCAACATGCACTTTATACTGTGTCTAATTAATCTGTTTCTTTAGAACTAACTGATCACTTTAGTTGGATGGAAGTATATAAAAGAATGAAGTTTTTTATGTCTATTAACAAGACTTCAATTTAAAATCTATTACTTACCACTGATGAATTATAATTTAATTACTACAAATCTAATCTTAAACTCAAAAGTCAAAACTAATGAAAAAATAGTATTATTTTTTCACTATATAAACTTTTTTTATTCTTTTATTTTATCGGATTTCACTATACTTATAGAACAGCCTATGATAATTTTTTTACGTTATTAATGACACGTATCAATGATCTACTAGTATGTAGTTCTTACATGGAACTTATTAATCTTTAATTATTTCAAAAGCATGATATACAAAAGTTATTTATGCAAATGAAAGTGGTATACAGCACATCATACTTTTTAAGAAACTAGGTCCAGTGTATCATTGTTTTAACATATAAAATAAACCATTTATGCATAAGTCAATGATGAATCATTAAGTTGTAGGTAATTGCGAATCATTAAGTTGTAGGTAATTGCTTTCTATGCTTTGATGTTGTAGTTTGTCATGCCAGCATATGTATTGTTTGTTCTTTTATTTTGATATTTCCTAAGAGACGTGGTCTAGAAATTATATGAAGTATATTCTTAAAATAAATAAATATAGCTAGGCGAGGGATTATATTATCAATATCATATATAAAAGCATTTAGAGAATCGTTAAATAAAAATATTTTAATTTTTTTAACTATATCATAAGTATAAGTATGAAAAAATTGATATACAAAAGTCGTTAAAAAAAAATGAACTAAGAATAAATTTATAATATTTAAATTAACAACATAAAACAACAAAATTAAAATATCTATAAATGTGACAAAATTAAAATCTCTGTAATATTCATGTTTTCGAATTTATAACATTAATAACGTCAATGTTATTAATTGAATTTTTAATATATCAAGATTCTAAATTCTGACAAATCTAAATCAAATAAATATTACAAAAGAACAAAAAATGAAATATTGTTGTGGCAAGACAACGGACTCATAAAAACACATGAAAAGAAAATAAATAATGATATAAAGGATGATTTTCGGTCAAAAATGATCCAAAATCACTATCTTACGTGGATGAAGAAGAAGAAATAAAGAAAAGATTTAAATCAAAATCTATTGTAAAAAAATTTATTAATTGGTTTTGATTGGAATTTTAGAATTTTTGAACTATTAATTTGGTTTTTATGTCCTGAATAAAGAAATATTACATATAATATCAGATAAATAGTAGTAATTAAATATTAAAGTAGATATGGTCAGTTTTTTTTACTCAAGTAGATAAGGTCAATAGAATTATCTATTAATGATTAAAATAACCACTTTTTATAAAAAAAAACAACCACTTTTTTTTTTTCCTTTTAATTGCTAATCTCAATTCAAATAACCAATGTACAATCAAGAGTTTTTAGCAAATTCCTTTTGTCTATAACTCTACTTGTAATTATACAATGGCTTTTTTTAGTCAATATATACATAACTTATGTACTTATATGATATAATAAATGCATTAATAATTTAAAATTTTAGCTCAATTTTAAAGAAAAAAGTAATTTGAATAAAATCAATTTACCAAAGAAGAAAATGATAACAAGGTGAAACTAAACTAATTTGAAAAAAGTAAATAAAAAGTAATTGTTAAATTTTTTGTATAAGTTTATCTGAATTTACCTAAATTTATCGAGTTCTGTGTAAAATAAAAAACTTTGTTAAATATCCCAATCTAAGATTAAAAATAAAAAATTTATTTACTAAATCAGTTATTTAAAAAAAATTAAGCAACAGACAGAGGTTCAATTATTTCAGAAAATGTTGTAGTACGTCTTATGAATAATTGAACCATTGTAGGCTTTTTCACAAAATAAGAAAAAGAATGTCTTATCTTGTATGACTACGTTGACTATTATAAGTGGACGAAATGAAAATACTAGTTAAGGTAGTCAAATCAAACTCAAAATAATCAACAACTTGCTTGAAAGAAAAATGCTAGTCCGTTCCTCTGGTGAATTATTATAGCTTTAAATGTATATTTTGGTCTCTTACAAAAAAAATACAGAAGATATATTAGTTATTGATAAATAAAATGATTTTTTTTCCAGTTCTTTACAAAAATAAATTGAAGCATGTTAATTTTTTGTAATCGATTTCTTTTATTTGTTTTCGAACTATGTTTGAATTACTTAAAATTAAAAGTCCACCTATCAAATCCACATGTATTATAAACAAAAATTAGAGACATTTAGATCTTTGAAATAATATTTTGAAGAATATTTGGTTTTTGGTTTTTGGTTTTTTTTTTCTTGAAAGGATCAAGTTTGTTGAACTCTAAAATTAATAAATATTAAATAAATACTTACTTATTTTGTGGAGACTAAATTGATACTTTCATTTTTTTTTTTAAGGAACTAAATTAGGACTAAATATTTTTCAAATTACACAACCAAACTTCCAATATGTAACAACAACTTCAAAGCTTGCAACCTATTTCTATATTTGTACCACTTTCATATGATAGCATATCAGAAACTGAATTATTTATGTCAACATGATAGATATTAGTTTCGAAATTAAATTATTTTGATTTATTTTTTGTAAAAGACTAAAAACGATCATTTTTTTTTTGTGAGGAACTAATCTATTATTCATTTTTTAGGAACTGTTTTGGGCCAGTGACATATCTAAAGGTCTCAAGTTACAATGCAATTGATCGATGTCATGCTAACTCGACCTAATTCAGTAAAATCTAAAAAGTTCTCGAATTAAGGTACACACTACTTGAGACTGGAATTCGAAATCAATTGACCATGATAACTCGCCTATACCTCAAATCTTAGTCATTCAATGTTTGAACAAAGAATCAAATTATAATGGACTACGTTAGCTCAATTGTGTCGCCATCCCAAGTCACTAGATGACAATTCAACCATGATTTTGACTCCCAAGTGGCTATCACCATCTTGTATCAAAAGGGACATGCACCCGTAATCAAAGGGTGATCTAAAATTCATAAATTTTATACTTGTTGATGATTATACTAGAATTATTCTAGAAACCCTAGAGGATGATGTAAAAGGACCTTGAAGAAACAAAAGACCACAATTATTCAAACTTAAAACTATTTATTATTCTTCTGGCAAAAATTGACTTGATCATTAGATTGTGCGCAGATAAATCACTCCATCAAGGAGCTCGAAGTTATCATTGTCATCGTAACTCTTACCACTCTACCTCTCTCTTAGAGTTGAGAGTTCAAATTTAATATTGAATATGAACCAAAATAAATTTTCACTATTATTATAAATAATTGTTTGTCAGGCAGCCAATTTCTTCCCTTCTTTCATTAAGTGTATCAAATATTTAACACATTATTTATAAAAGGGGAACATAAGAAAGATCCTACAAATGATATATAGTTTTTTTTTCCTTCCTTTTTGGATCTCGCACAGACAGCCTTTCCTTCAGAAATTGGAAATAAAACTAAAATATCATGTCAATTTTTTTAAACCTCCATATGTCCTTGCTTTGATCAATGTGCATATATTATTTTGCTGTTCTTTTATTTGCTACCTTACTATTATTTGCAACATATATAATTTTGTATTAAATTAATTTAAGTGCCTTCAGACAATATATAAAAAATATTGTTACGTAAATAAAATAATTAATATAAATTAAATTATATGTATTACATACTTGAAGAAATAATACTAGTAAAACATATTTTTTAATATTTTTTATTAAAATTTAGATGATTCTCAACAAATTTAAATAGGATCCACACGATTTAATGTAATCTATGTGAATTTCATCTGTTGGAAGAGTGTTTTGTAATATGTATTTTAAAAAGTGTATTACTAGCAGTCTTCATACTATAATTTAAATAAAAATTATAATATGCCCTTAGACAATTAAATAAAAAGTAAATAAGACAATTTATATAGGGATATCCATGTCATTTAATACATACATAATTTTCTTTATTTTCATTTTCTTCTCACTTTCATTTAAACTAAACAATTCAAAAATCAACTTATTATCTACTAACTTTCTTTCTGTCTTTTTTTTATCATCTAAACAAAACACAAATATAGTCCTCAACAAATATATTTTGGAACCCAAGAAAGAAAGAAAAAAAGTACCTCAAACCACAAACACCTACAAATACTCTATCTATTCATTATTATAAAAAAAATTAATTAAATTTTGATCACTATTATTATAAATAGAAATTAATTACTTTTTGACTATTTGAATTGCATGAAATGCATATCTTTTCGGATGAAGGTAGTTCAAGTTGGTTAGCTCAGACATTCCAAGGAATTCGAAAAAAAGGTCTAGAAATACAAACTCTCTCTACTAATTGAATATACTAACACTCAGCATTTGCACAACTTTTTACATCTTAAATTTTAGAATAGTAAAGTAGTACTTTTAAATGCATAGCATAACGCCATGGTACAATTTTATTAAGACATGTCTAATTCGAATATAATATCAATGTCTCATGCACTATCTTCCTTTGTACTAGAAACCTTAATGTCTTGCTCCTCCTGGTCACTCGTAACAGGAATTTCTTCTGTGGAATTAGGTTCTTTTTTTAGCTCGGTCTCAAACTCCTTTGCTGCCTACAAGATTTCAAAAATCTAATAAATATATAACCGAGTATGCAATAAAGACTACGGACAACTCTAGAATTCGGCGTGCGTCCGACGTCCATACGACACCTCAAATAAGTCTTTCAAAAATAAGACTTGTTTTTCTCTACTTCCACACACCCTAAACCCCTTGGACACATCTCAAACACAACTATAGGAGTTAAAGATATGTAAAAACGATTATGACTAATGATGGGAATTAAAAATATGAAATTTAATTGCTAACATATTTAGTTTTTTGACATTGGTGTCTTATACTTTTTACATTAAGAGTGTCGAAGTGTCTGTGTCCGTCAGTATGTGCTTCGTAGATAAAAACTTTTTTTTTTAGTGAAATATTATAAATAATTGTTTTTGAGGCAACAACTCTCTGAGAAGATAATTATTTTCCTCTTTTGATGGTATTTTAGAATTTTGCTAGAAGATAAATAAAGTGTGACGGTAAGATAATTTTCAACCATGCTATATATTTTTATAGAAAATATAAGTTTGTATTGGAAAACAATTTATGAAATTCTTAATCTATCCGAGCGGCAATCTGGCTGTTCCAACTAGGGTTTAAATTCGATTTGTATTTGAGTTAAACTAATTAACCACCTAATCTAATAGCGGTAATTGGATATGTGGCTATGAATTTGAATAAAGTTAAAAAGAAAATGAATGAGAAAAAAATGGAACCTGTTGGAAGCTTTTGACGGTTTTGCCAATGCTGCGACCAACTTCGGGCAACTTCTTGGGACCAAAAACGAGGGCAGCAACTCCTGCAATGACAACAAGTTCGGGCACGCCAAGTCCAAAGAAGGCCTTGCAGGTGAAACCCTTTGTTCTTCTGCTGCTGATTCTGGCTTTCTTCAACACAACTGATGTATTGTAATTAGACTTCGAAGCTAAGAAGGATAAGCTGGAAGAGAGTGGAAGCCTTCGAATTACTGATGAACAACAAAGGGAAAGTGTTGCCTCCATTTTCGTCTGATTTTCTATTTCCTGCTTTCTGCTAAATTGGATAACATTATTTGTGGTTTCGGAAATTTGCGGATTGCGTCAACACTTTTCAATGCTTCACCCAATATTTTCGTCATTTTCTATACAATTATTTTTTTTTAAGACAAAAAAATTTAGTTTTTAACTTCTTGATTATTTTTTAAAGTTGAATGTTATTTTCTGGATTATTAATTACGGTAATTTTTTTTTTAAGATTATTACTTCTGAAGATAGGGTAATGTTGTTTCAATTTAAAGTAGGGAGCATTTTGTTGTTTATTGAACATTTAGCAAGAAATTTATACTTACCACTTTGCAATAACACTAGTCGTCGAAATTGAGTCCAAAAAAGGCTCTAGTAATCTAGAATTCAGTCAGAAAATAAGTAAAATATAATAAAAAATATTTTAATCATGATTCAAGTTCAATTTTTCTCAAACAATCCATCTTTATATGAAGTTCATAAATCATTTAAACTCAATTATTTAATTTCAGATTTATCTTTTTACTACTATACTAATTGCATATACAGTATTATTGACAACACGAATAGTTTTCAACTTTTTTGTTTTTGTTTTAACCCTTAGATGAAATGAAATTCTAATAATCAAATGTTCCAAAAAAACTCAACAATCATTTTTTTATGAAAGTAACTATAGATTAATCAACCGAAATTAATAAGTCTAACAAGACTTGCTTCCAATGATTTTTGACATTAGTCAAGCGAAATCAATTCAGTTTAGGCGGCTTCCTTTCTTCTATCTTTCTCATAGCATTTTTTCTTTCTCTTCCCTCCCTCCCATTCAATAAAATCCTTCTCCTCCCATCCCATGAACCAAACATTTTAAAGGAATAAATTAAGGGATTGTTTGTTAATCTATAAAATATGGTAAAGTGTATCTCACCCAAAAGAAGATATGGGATGCATGATTGAATATAGCATCATGTGCTCCATTAAATTGATTTTCAATGTAGTTAACAAGAATATGACTTTTAATTATAATAATAATAACCAACACAAATGAGCGTTCAAGATTAACTTCTTGACAAAAGCATTCATGAATATAGCTATTTTATTACTGCTCTCCATTAGAAGGCGGTCCACAAGAATCCACACCACCACGAATCCGTTTCTGAAGATGCTCCAAGCTAGCCACCCGGTGCAAGGGAGAAGCTGTTTGACCCATCTTGCTCCCACCTACAACTGCTGCATTGTTCTGCTGCTGCTGCACATTTTCAATTGAAGAAATGTCACCCAAACCATTGTTGACTCCCATATCATGACAGGGCATGGAATTATTGGACGCGGGTTGATAGAAGTGATGATGCGGCTCGTCTTGCACCGGAACAGCAGCATCAGCCGAAGTGTCTGAAGGGCTCCCATCAAATGATGGCATGCCCATTGATGATATATCAGTCATGGCATGAAACATTGGGTTCAACCCAGTAATTCTTTTGACTGTCTCTTCAGCCATCTTCACCTAAAAGAGATAATAAAATGGATTGAAAGGAAAAACATGTCATTACAAAACATTAGTACTTTCATATTAATATAGTTTCTCTTATCTTGTGAGAAATATGACCTTGAGTGGGCTCCATTCCTCAACTTGTCATAGAAACCTAAGGAACTTATGCTAGTATAAGCCCTTGTTTTCAGCTTGTTTTCATAAACTCTCCAGCAAAATGTATGAATACAACCACTTGGTAAAGATCGAACTCGCGCCCCAGAAGTATTGACATTACCACTCGGCGATTCACTTTTTGATGGCAAGTATTTGCTTTTAATTGGATATAAGCAATAAATATTTAAAATTTTCACATTTATGGACACTTATACTAATATTAACATTAAATCTTCAGAAAATAAATTTGTTATATCTTAATTTTTTAAGAGGTATACAATAAAAATTAAATTTAGTATAATATGTAATCTAAAGTTTTAAATTAATCGAGTAAAAAAAGTATTAAATTATTGCCACAAATTTATATTTTAAATATAGACTAGATCAACAGTCATGCAGTTCAACTAGTGACCCACTGCCTTGACCGGGTCGGTCCCCGCCGGGTTTTAAAACTTTGCCTTATAACTTACATGAAAACAATTTGACATTTTAATTTGTCGTAGAAAGAACTTATACATATACTCTTACGATAAACACTTATACTATAACCACTAACTGTTTATCCAAAGAGGGTCTTAATCAAGCCAAGCAAATACATGAATCAAGACTTTACCTTTGCTCGTAATGTTTCTACATCAGCTTTCAGTACTCTGTTGTCAACAGCTGATTCAGTGTATTTTTGGTTCACATCAGTAAGGCGCTTTACCAAGGTAGAATTTTCACCTCTTAATTGAGAAACCTAAGATAGAATATATGATCAGAAAACATTAGAATCTCTGGGAGGACCAACCAACTAGCTAAAAGATTCAAGAGCGGGAAGAACAACCGAGATATAAAACAAAATACACACACCTGTGTTTCCAGTTCTGTTAAATGAGCCTGCTTTCTTCTTCTTGAGCGTCTTGCTGACTCCCTATTGGAAAGCATCCTGACAGATAGATGTCATTAGACATTGAATTAACTGACATAGAATGTGTTCTCAAGTCAAACAAAGAAGTGTTTCACAAAAACAATGAGTTAAAAAAGATTCTTGTCTATGAAAAAAATCAGGTTAGATAAGCTTAGTAGCTTACAGATAATATAACTTCATTCAACTTACTGTATAAATTAACAGATGCAGAATCACTTTAAGTGTAATGCAACATCCTAACTTCAAGAGAGTTCTGTTCACATCTTAGTTTAACAGAACTAAAAAATTCTAGCAGGAGCTCAAAGTGAAAATTGATGCAACCACATCAACAGTTTGCACACAATTTGTGAAAAAGAAAAATAAGATATTGAGGGCAAAAAACATCACTCTTACTTCTAAAATATAAAATGGCACAGAGTGGATGCAATTTTTTAGGCAGGTCTGTCACTTGGTTCATTTAGCAGGAGCGAGGAAATCATACTTGGTAAAACAAACTTTTAAATCACTCCGACGCCAATTACATGATATTCCAAATTGCAATTCACTCTTCGATGTATATACAAGAACCAGCATTTACAATGATAAAATCAGTAAATATTGACACAAATGGTTACCTCCTTACTCGTTTTACATCAGCAGGGTCTGTGTTGTCATTCATATCTGTCTCTCCCTCGGCTTCGTCGTCATCTGACAGTTCTCTTGATGATCCACTTGTCGATGGCCTAATTGCAACAATGGTTTTTTTCTGTACAGGAGGTATGGAAGGAATCCCAGGTTGTTGTAGTTTGGCATCTTTATCTTGTAATATAGGTGGGTCATTTGAAGGGGCGGATACTGCATAGATAGATATATTTGACACAATTCAATAAAGGTTATGCATATTAAAAGGAAAAAAAAAAAAAAAAAACTAAAGCTGCTCAGGAAATTACTTAGCAGATCAGTAAAAGAGAACAAAACTTTCTGATTAAAACAAAATTGTAGATGTAGATTATTCATTCACCCTACTCATGCGTGAACTAACAGTAGTTACTAATTTATTTTACATTAAGATTTCAGGATTCAGCCGCCTCTAATTTACTCATGGAGCCAGTAGTGTCATTTAACTTTTTTTTCATAAATATGATCCACTACCTTCAATAAATCCTCTCTGTTTTCATATATGAATAAATATTTATTGATTCAAACCTTCAAAAATGGGCTGAGATGCAACTTGAGTAGGAATAGACGGCTGTGGTCCATTCTCAGGAAAAGTGGTTGTATCTTGAGATTTAGTCAAAGTTCCCTATTGGAATGAGGAGGATACAATATTAGATACATGCACCATTCTCATTGGGAAAAGATAAGCAAAATGGAAGATTGGTAACCCAAATTTCAAACCATGTAAAAGTAATAGATCATACAAAATTACAAAGTAAATACAATTTTAAAGAGTACTGTATGATTATAAACGCAAGGTGGACAATATGCAGGCAGACGGTGCCAACAAATATATATTTCAAGAAAAGCATTTATGGAAGCAATCAAAGACCTTTTATTTGGATGCTTAATCCTAATTGCTGCACAGCTATTAGCTATTTGTTGAAAGAACACTATCAAATTTTAATTGAATTTTAGAAGGCTAAATAATTCTGGTTATGAGTCAGGGAAATACTGAAGATGAAATATAATAATACAACTCTGAATTATGCAATAATTCCACATCAATATGACATATCCTGTCTTCAAACTTCTAATGTTCCCTTTGCTCCCAAGAACACACCCTCCTAAGAACAAGTGCAAAAGTCTCTTTTTTATTGTTATGCTCTCAAGTCTCAACAAAAAATATACCTTTGCACTTGTTTTCAGTTTTCACAGTAAGCATCAATTCTAGTAATTTCTAATAGAAGCTCAAATCAGCTAAACAAAAAGAAGAGAAAAAGGAAAACTATCGATAATTCAGAAGAATCAGAACCAAGAATTAAAAAAAAATGAATTTTACTAAACACTCCGAAACTAAGAACATGAAGAAAACCGATCCAAATTGAAATATAATCGAAAAGAATAGAATGGTTTTTTTTTTTTCTTTCACATTGTATTAACTCAAAAGGGAAAAGCAAAAATACCCTAGTCATGGCAACCGCAGCACACGCGAGATTTAGCTTACTCTTTAGGAAAGCTCGGTATTCATCGGAGTCAACAGCCACCGGAGGAGGTCCATTAGTCAAAACGGCGGCGTCCGTGGGAAGTGGCGAAGCTTCGATGTTGTTTTGT
This sequence comes from Cicer arietinum, assembly GCF_000331145.2. Classification (NCBI taxonomy): domain Eukaryota; kingdom Viridiplantae; phylum Streptophyta; class Magnoliopsida; order Fabales; family Fabaceae; genus Cicer; species Cicer arietinum. The sequence goes on from NC_021163.2 coordinate 4,861,058, forward strand.
TTGGATCGAGGGTCAATATCGACGAATACGACGTCGTCAGCGACGGAGGAAGAAGAAAGGGGAGAGGTAGCAGAAGTTTCTTGGATGAAGCGTTGGAAAGCCCACTCGGAAGCGCTGCGGCTCATCTTAGAGTTAGAGGAGTCGTCGGCGCCGGCGGAGATGTGAATCTGCGGCGACCATAAGTGGTCGGGAATTTCGTCCACTGAGAATACCCTATCCATATTGTTTGTTCGAACCTTTCTGTCTTCGATCGATTGATTGTGTGTGAGAAGATGGTGGAAGCTACATCCTATGGAAAACGAGTGGTAGGGGTATATTGGTCAAAAAACAACTACTGGACATTGAAATAATATTCAATTTTATCCCCCATGTTATGTAACACATATGTGTGCCATCATGACTTTAATAATATGGCTGTATTTAATGTGAAATAGTTCTTTTTATTTGAGTTAAGACACTGTCTATTTAAAATATTTGGTATTAATTTTATTGTATTTGTAAGAAAATAATAATTTAATCAAAACATTTTAGAGAGTGGTGGTTTAATCATACTTTTCATTTTTGGACATAAAAAATTATGCACTTAATGATTCATTTATAATAAAAGACACAATAAATAAGAAAATATTATAGATAACATGAGAGGTAATATTTGCAAATTCTTATTAGATTAAGCGCAACTACACTTACATTTCTCTAAACAAACTCAACCTCAGGATTTTCACTAAAAAAAATATAATACTTTGCACTTCAAGATGACATAACCAAAAGAATTAGAGCTAGTAAAAGTTGAGTTAATATACTTTTTGAACCACGTAAAACTGTATTTTTTTCTCTGTATAATGTTAAGATGGCTTTGAGGATGGAAAAAAATTAGACTCTTGATTTTGTCGTTATAAATTTTTAAAAGCTCACCGTAGATTTCTTTCCTACATATTTGTTAGGTTAACCTAACATAAATTGTCTAAACAAATTATAGTAAAGACTGATTTTGGTTTCTTTAGAAAATTTAAAATAAACAATTGAATTTTGAGAAAGATAAAAATATTTTTTAATTCTTAAGAAAAATAAATTATGTCAAATTAATCATTATGTAAATCAGAATTAGAAAATTGAGTTTTTTGTTGATGACTTATATGATGATTCATCAACTTTATTATTACACATGTAACTTTTATAAAAACTGGACAATTAGATATTCGACAGTAATTAAAAATAATTAATTAAGTATCTGAAAAGATATTTTAAGTTTGTTCGTTTAATTCTTATCAGAAACTTAATTGTCCGATAATCAAATTGATGAGTTATCAGACAATTTAAATCAAATGAACACCATGAGAAAAAAATACCAAACAACGCCATATTTTTTAATTTCTTTAAAATTAAAGTCTTCAAATCTTCTTTAAAATAGAAGATTGAACATAAATTTAGAAAATGGTCACGAAACTGGACAAAACAGAGGGCAAGGGACTAGACAAAATTAGGAATTTTTGTTTCTTTTACTACAATTGTCATTTTGTCTTCTCTATATCCATCATTTATCTTTCTTATTTTCTCCAATCTCTCTCTCTCTCCCTCTCTCGAATCTCACTATCTACAATCTCATGTCTCTTCCCACTATTTATCATGTATCTCGTCATCTCTACTTTCTCTATCTACAATCTCATGTCTCTCCCCACTATTTATCATGTATCTCGTCATCTCTACTTTCTCTATCTACAATCTCATGTCTCTCTCCACTATCTATCATGTCTCTTGTCATCTCTACTTTCTCTACCTCCCTATCATCTCTATCTCATTTCTATTTATTATCCCTCTCTACATCTTTTTTCTATTTTTTTTTTTTGCATTTATATATATATATATATATATATCAATAAAAAGTACTATATAAAAAAAATATTTTGTGCAGACTATATATAAGGTGCAGTACAAATATCAAATAAGGTGCAGTACAAATAATTTTGCTTTATACATTGATCTTCGAAAACAGTAAAATACAAAAAGTTATATTATATCGTTTTGTATTATCTTGTATAGTCTATTGTCTAAGCTATAATTAAATCCTTTAATTGATCCAACATATATTTTTCAAAGGATTTAATTTGTATACTCGAAAATTTAAAACTCTCTTATACATATATCCAATCAAATCAATTCATGTAAAATTTCGTGGAGATATTTTAAAAACTAATTTAAAAAATGACATTTAATTGAATTATTTGTAAAAAAAATTATATCATTAATGTATATAGATTAATTTCTTTCCAAGAAATCATAAAAGAATGAAAATTTTGGAAGATAGAAAAATGATGGGGCGGGGAAAAAGTTGAGCCCACAATGGTGACAAATGGATATAAGAGCAAACCCACATGCATTAAAGAATGCTTTACAATTTGCCAATTTGGCTTGATCATTATCATAGAATGTTAAATAACTAAGAATATTTCATTCAAGTAGAAATAAGAAATGTCTCTTCAATAAAATGAAGGAATTAATACGGTTGCTCCAAAATCCAATCGGAGGGCTCCACTCACACCCACCTTCCCCTTCAAAGAAACTTCAACTTCGTTTCTCTTGAAAGCTTATTTCTTATATTTATTTTCATGGCTGTTGCTTTTTGTAATGTATGACGACAAGAATCATTCACTTCAGATCATAATTTAGAATTAAACTAGCATTTAGTTTAATAATTAACAATATTAATAAGAGATTGAACTTAAATGGTTAATGAATTCTAATTAAAAACAAATTGCTTAAGAGAATCTAAAATTGAATCTTATTTAGAACAATCTTTAGCCTAATTTTAATTTAATACAAACTTTATGTTATGTTTCTTTTAGTGTTTTATGAAATATTTCAAAAAAAACAAATCCCACACAAAAGAGTCTATAAAACTTTTAACTCTTTATATGCTAATGTGCGATGTAATTTTTTTTTAAAAGGATACTTATTGTGCGCTCAAAGAAAAGTCTTTGTAGCAGTTTCAACAATTTTCAAAGTGAAAATGTCTGTGAGTTGGAAAAAGGAACTTTATTTCATCCACAAATATATAGATTTAAGTATTAGTTTTCCAAGGCACTAAAATCACGTAGTTTAAATATTTGTAGTTCAAGATATGACATAAAGGTCAAGTGAGAAATAAATTCTAATTTGACAATTAAGCTAAACCAACTCCACTAATAAAAAAAATAGAAATTTCTTTAATATTATGCTCATATACAATTTTGTTTAAGCCAAAGATAAAACATCTAAAAATTAATCTATCTAGAGGCATTTATTCCTCATAGGCAATCTTAATTAAATCTTTTGGATTAGATGAATTTCACCTTTTTTCTTCAAGACTCAAAGGAATATTATTGACCCATGTAGTTAATATTTTGTCTACGTGATTGATCTCAACCACATTCAAGAAGTGAATGATACTTTTTTACTCTGATCCCAAAATGTGTTAGATTCTTTCTATACTATTCAATTATGCATCATTGCCATATGCAATTTTATCTACAAGTTTATGACTAAATTTATCTCCCAAAGACTCAAAGGTATTCTTCTCAAGGCTATGTCTAACCAACTAAGTAGTTTTAGGCCTCACAAATGCATATCAACTACTTCTTTCGTATCATAATATAAGCAAAAATAAGAGTTGACTCAATTCTATGATTATCTTTTTAGGCTTTAAGAACTTTCAATTGGCCCAAATATTAGAGGAAATCGAATAAATACCAGGGATCCAATAAAGGAGAGCAAGCCTTATAATTACACTTAACACTATCTTTCACTAAAAACAATTGTTTAGACACTTGGTATTTCTATAAAGGAAGTATAGGAAAATTTTCCTACTATGGACAACTTGTCTTACACTATTCTTGATAATTTTATGTTTCGACTTATTTCTCTTTTGTGTTTTGATGTAATGAGGTCTTATATCCTCTTATTTGTTTAATAAAGTATGTTTGGTTCAACATAGAAAAGAAAAAGAAAATAAATACATGTTTGATTTAAAAGGAAGAAGATAGAGGATGGGATAAATTTTAATAATTTTGTGTTTTGATTCAAGAAAAATAAAAAAAATTAAATGAATTTTTAATTATATTGAGTATTTTATCCTCCTCTTTAAATTCTTTAAAATGGATAGAGAGCAAAAACCACTTAAAAAGAAATTTAATCCTCTCTCCTCTTAAAATTAGTTTAATATTTTGTTTAATTAATAGTCAAGCTGTAGTTTTTGTGTTGCCTCTTCTTTCATATCTTCCCAAATGGCGGCTTATCCCTTGGCTTGGCTTGGCTTCTAGTGATCCACTAGTTTGTAACTCTGTTCGATAGTTTTTTTGTTTGCTCGTTAACAATGTTGTATACATAAGTTGCCAAACCGTCCGTTGGCCATTCTTTCCCAGGCCCAGATGCTTAGGCCCATGTTTATTTGGGCCTTGCTGTGGCCTATGAGTTTCACCGAGGGGTTTGTTTATTCGATTTCCATGTTTGTTTTTTATTTATTATTTTCTAGTTTTTAATATTATATAAAATATATTATAGACAATCAGATCATAATTTCCAAAAATGTATTTAAGAAAGATGACAAATACGAGACGAGTAAACAACTACGTTTAATCAATAAAAAAGAAATACTAGGATCACTTCCTCTAACAACTTCTTTTTTATCTCTATGCCCAGTTTGGTGACTACATGGTAGCCAAGCCAAGCAATGTTGAATAGGCTACCCAATGGAGATATTTTTTTATTTTATATTTATAATAATGTTTGATAAACAAAAATCTGAAAAAATAAATTAGGTGAAAATTCATTCTCACATAAATCGTGAACAAACCATTTAATGAATAAACAAATTTGTTTGAATTTCTATAGTTGTTGCGGATTTTACAAAAGTCAAGGCGATTTAAATCATCTATGGAGGGCGGAGAGAAAGCTTAGAAGGATGAAGGAGGTGGACAATGAACACAAAAATAATTTATTTTATTTAATTTTTTTTTTATCAGGTATAACAATAAAAAATATTAATTATGTGACTAATTATTATTAGAGTATGTTAAAAGAGTGTCTTAGAAGATGCGACTCTAACATTTCTTTAAATGGAATCGAAAATTTCTGCAATTAAAGAGGAAAAATAATTAACCTAAACCCGAACAACAAGAAGTATTATCAGACGTTGATTAAAAAGAAGTAGATGTGCATTTTTTATTTATTTTTTGACAAGAAGGGGGAGGTACATAGAGAGCTAAATTTAAAACAAACAAAATAATAAAGGAAAAAAAAGTTAATTTTAACCATTCAAACAATGTACAAAAAAGCATAGAGTCCAGAGCAGACAAAAAACAGAAATGTACACCACAAACCATTTTTTCCAAGTAGTTTCCCTCCCCCAACTAGAATGGTGCTTTCTGCTTTTGTCTGACTTAATTTGCACTCACTTCTATTTTTTTAATTATTATTGAGATGATAGTGGTTACTTCAACCTTACTCCTTTTATTTTATTAAAAAGAAGAAGAAAAAAAATGACTCCTTAGACCGAATGGAATGAATACATACATCATACATGTGTTTGTGCTTAAATCAACCCAGCCACTGCCCCCTACGTTACGGTGTGCTCTAGACTCTAGTACACTACAAACTTTGTCATTTTGGGTTTGAGACCTACCCATTACAATAGGTCCTTTTTTCTTTGGGTCCTCTTTTCTAATAGAGTGAGAGGTAATCGTGTGGTGGTTGGTTGGGTTGAGGGTCTAAGAAATTTTATTAACAAGATTCAAGTTCAATCTCTATTACTAACAAATACCTTGTCTTCTTTAATTTTATAGTAGTGACTTATAGCCAAAACAATGACACTGTGTCGGAACGACTTAAACTAACTTGTATGTTATCAATGAAAGCCTTGCAATCTTAATATGTTTTTTATAGGAATTGGGAACTTTAAAAATTTGACTGTTTTGGATTAAAACTCATCAAAACCATATACATAAATATTTCATCACTACAATATTTTAGTTCTATGACAACGCCTATTCTTTTTACCATAAAAAAAAATTGTCTTTGTAAACAAGATCACGTGGATTAAATCATAGAAAAGAAATGATTGTAGTAATAAATCTATTGACAATGTGAATTTTTTTTTAATAATAAATACTAATATCACTTAACATTATTTATAAACAAGACCACATGGACTAAATTATCAAGTCACGTATATTTGAATTCAAGACAAAATATTCAATCTAATAATATCACCATTATCAATTTAATTAGGACAATAATTTAAATTATTTTATTAATTTATTTTTAAAGAATAAAAATTTTATATTTTTATTGTAGTATGATACCAATTCATTTTGCAGTGAAATTATGACAATAAATTATAAATTTTCTTATAGTGCATCACATATTGCAGAAAAAATTTAAAATAATTAACAACATGTTAAATGTTAATGAAAAGAATGAATACAATTGAAATATCTAAAAAATAATGATAAAAGGGGGAAAATCCTGTATTTAAGCACAAAAATAATGAATTTACGTTTTTTTTTTAATATTTTTTTTTTTATTTAAAAACTTAGTTAAATTGCCCTAGTTTGCACAGGTCGTACATGATGTGAACAACTGAAGGAATATGTTAGATCTGGGGATGCGAGTAGGGATGGCAAAAAAATCCGCACCCGCGGTTACCCACCCAAACCCGTTTGATTTGGGCGGGGAAAACCCGCTTTGATTGGGTGCGGGTGCGGGTGCGGATTTTCCTCGAAATTAAATTTCGGGTGCGGGGATGGGTGCGAGGGTGATGATATCCACCCCGCACCCACACCCAAACCCGCCCCGCAAGTATTATTAGAGTAAATTTTGAATTTTCTATACATATACTTATCAAATATATTTAACATTTTTTTAAATATTAAAACTTATAATCTTATCTCTATATATAATAATTTTTTATTTTATTATTATCTAATAATAATTATTTTATTATATTAATTATAATAGATATGATTTTTTAAATTTATAATTTTATATATATAAATGGGTGCGGGTGTGGGCGGGGAAACCCGAAACCCGTTGTGGGTGGGGATGGGGGTTTAATTTTCACACCCGCTATGAAACGGGTGCGGGTGCGGATTTTCCCCGATTAGTCGGGTGCGGGGGTGGAGGAGGCAAAATCCGCCCCCGACCCGCCCCGTTGCCATGGCTAGATGCGAGTATGTAATAAGTTTAATTTTTTTCTTTTGATTTTAATAATTAAATAATTGTTAATTTAATTAATAAAAAATTATTAAAATATTTAAAAAAAACAAAATTATATTAATAAAATAAAATAAAATATATTAAATAAAAAAGAAATACATCAAACTTAATAAGCTGTTGACTAAATGTACCAAAATAAATAATGTATCCCTAATATTTTGGAGATAAAATAACAATTCAATTTTGTTTTGCTAACATTCCCCTTCTATTTTTACTCCAAACGAGTAAATAAATAATAATAATAATAAAATAAAAATAATAATATTTAAAAAATTCAAAATTATAATAATAAAATAAAATATATTCAATAGAAAATAAATACATATGCATGTGTCCAAAATAAATAAAGTGTCTCTAATATTTTGTAGATAAAATAGAAAACAATTCTATTTTTTTAACAATTCCTTCGTATTTTTCCTCTAAATAAATAAAAAAATATAAATAATAATAATAAAAATAAAATATTGTCAACGTAATAAAAAGTAATTTATCACACGTTATCAACTTAATTCTATTTTAATGTAATTTTTTTCTATTTTAATGTATTTTATTTAAAATTAGTAATATTATTATTATTATTTATTTATTATATTCAGATGAAAAATATGAGAGAGTTATTTAAAATAATAATAATATTAAGTGTCAATTTAACTAAAACAGTAAACTGTTAAAATAATATAATACATTATTTATTTTGACACATCTACTTAAATGTGTTAATTTTGATATTTTATTTTATTATTATAATTTTAATTTTTTATATAAAAATTACTATTACTTTTTTTATTACAATAACAATATTTTATATTTATTAAATTGGACTAAAATATAAAGGAGTTGTTAACAAAATAAAATTGTGTTGGTGTAAAATATTAGGGACCAATTATTTATTTTGCCACATCTAGTCAATTTTGAAGTATTTTTTTTTTAATTTAATGTATTTTATTTGATTTTATTAATATAACTTTGTTTTTTTTAATAAAATTAACAAAAAAACAATTTAATGAAAAAATAATAATTTTTTTAAAAAAAAGTAGGACTGGTTAAGTTTTTGAAAAAAAAAAAAGATATTTCCATAATTTTTTTGGTCAAAAATACAGCATTTGCTAGTCGGAAATATTGGAAATCATTATTGATCTTGAAATTCTCATTTTTGTTTGGTTCTCATGCAATGTGTTAGATGTTTTTTCAATAACCTTTATTGGAAAAGTGGAATAAAATCAAATCGGATATAGCAAATGATTCTTTTGACCAAAAAGGTATATTCTGATTTCCCACACTATAGTGGAAAATAATATTTTTTTCAAGGAGAGTTATACACCACAATCACATGACTAAAATGTGCAAGATTTTACCAAGCAAAGAAAGGAAAAACTCTGAGTAATTAATAGTAATAGTTTTGCACCAAACAATGTTTTGAAAATATATGCTCCAATTGTCGATTATGACATTATGGGAACATAATAGTATAATTCAGTTGATAAAAGTTAAACTCAAATTTTATAAAAGAATTAAATAAACATTTTTTAATAAAGAAAGTGATGACAGATAAACTAAATTGATAAAGTTAAAACTGATTGACTAACTTTTAACTTAAAAAATATCCTGGTGATAATAATGTAAGTGATTTGAAGTAGTTGTTAGTTGAAACATAGAGAAGTTTCGTTGGTAGCTGAGTGATAAATGAAGATAAGTAGGCCATTATTCTCAATTATAAGGAATGAGTGGCTCTCACTTATCATCCTATATATATCATTATTCTCAATTCCCTCTCAAACCCATAACCATAACCTCCCTTCCTCTTCGCTCCTCACATTATCATTATCATTATCATTATCTTCACAAACCTCTTTGCTTTTCCTTTTCTCAGGTTTGTTCCTCTTTTAACTTCCACTGCTCCCACTTACAAATCATTTTTATTTTTATTTTTATTTTTTATTATTATCAATATCAAATATCAATTAACTCTCATGAGTTTTTTGTCTTCTATGTAACGGTTTTACCATGTCGTGTCTTATTTTAAGATCTTCTCTTTTCTTTTTTATTTTACTCTCACCAATTATAATTGCTATTATATAATACTAATAATTCCACTATGTTTTGTTTCGATTCAATATTTTCGCCTAAAGACGAAACATGTTTTGTACTTTTGCCAGCCATAGTGAATTTATTGTTTTCATTATTTAATTATATTCTAGTATCACTCATGTGCCTGCATGTGTTGTGTGTGTTTCTCAGCCTGGTTATTCCTTGAAAGGGGGAACTTCCGTCAATTCTTCTAGTTCTTCATGTTGTACATTGAAAATTGATTTGTTCCTCAAGTCTATCTACTTGTGTTTTGAATTCAATTAAGTGCGTTTTTGGTTCTGAGGTGACAAATCAAAATAATTTTGAATGAATTGAGTTTGTAAAATTGATTCCGGCTGATTGAGTGAGTCTAATGTAAAGTGATTTATGTTTAGCCTACATTCGTATAACACTCGAGGACAGGCAAAAGTTCCAAATTGTAGCTTCAAGTTATAATCAATTTTACGCGAGAACAATCAATTTAGATTTCTATATATCAATTTTGATTCTTCCAAAAGTGAAACTGAATATACACTAAGACCAATTTTTTGTTACCGTCGTGTTGTATAAGCAGAATGGGAAGTACTGGAAAAACTGACTATGGAGAATACACCTATGAGAACCTTGAGAGAGAGCCTTACTGGCCATCCGAAAAGCTTAAAATTTCAATCACTGGAGCTGGGGGTTTTATTGCTTCGCACTTAGCGCGGCGCCTCAAGACCGAGGGACATTACATTATTGCTTCTGACTGGAAGAAAAATGAGCACATGACTGAGGACATGTTCTGTGATGAATTCCATCTTGTTGATCTTAGGGTCATGGATAACTGCTTAACAGTTACTAAAGGGGTTGACCATGTTTTCAATCTCGCCGCTGATATGGGAGGAATGGGTTTTATTCAGTCCAATCATTCTGTCATTATGTACAACAATACAATGATTAGCTTCAACATGATCGAGGCTGCGAGGATTAATGGCATTAAGAGGTTAGTATCTTGTACATCATTTTTTTCCAAATATATGTTTTTGGAACTAGGGTCTGTTTAGATTGATTTATTTGAATTTATCTATTGATATAAACATTTGTGAAATTGTTTGAGAGTTTATGAAAACAACTTATGAGATGTCCATAAACTTCTTACAGTTTATTTTCATAAATTCTAAAGGATAGCTTATAAAAATAGCTTATAGCTTACTATATGAAAATAATTTGATTTTATTTTATGCATAAACATTTATATGATAAGCGCGTATATTATAACCGAATAAATATTTGTGATGTGTCAGTTTCAATTATACGATGTACTTTACTAATGCCAATTGCCAAAACTTTTTTTTTTTCTTCAGGTTCTTTTATGCCTCCAGTGCTTGTATTTACCCTGAATTTAAACAGTTAGAAACTACTAATGTGAGTTTGAAGGAGTCTGATGCATGGCCTGCTGAGGTTTGTTGGTGATCCCTTTTGATTGTTTGATGCATGTTGGTTCTTCATTTTTACATTATGACTGGTATTGATGTGTTGAGTTTGATGAATATGTATAGCCACAAGATGCATACGGGCTAGAGAAGCTTGCAACAGAGGAGATATGCAAACACTATAATAAAGATTTTGGAATTGAGTGCCGCATTGGGAGGTTCCATAACATATATGGTCCTTTTGGAACATGGAAAGGTATGCTCTTAACTGAATTGCAAATTTTGGTTGTTTCGTCTTTTCCAAATGAGTAAATTAGTAGACGTTTTTAATTTTGGTCAGCTTTGTCAAACAGGTGGAAGGGAGAAGGCTCCTGCTGCTTTTTGTCGGAAAACACTTACATCTACCGACAAATTTGAGATGTGGGGAGATGGTTTACAAACACGGTCATTCACTTTCATCGATGAGTGTGTTGAAGGTGTACTTAGGTAGGTCTTGCCTGATTTTATGGCTTATCCAACTGTATTCATATGTTCTTTCTTGGGTTTCTCTGTTTGAATTATAATTTTGAGCTTATGATTTCTATGGTCGATGTAATCAAAGTAAACTTTTCATGTTTGTGTTATTTTAATTAGTTGTCAATTTCATTAAAAAGTTCTTTACAAAATCTAGTTAGCTTACTCAATCAACATTATTGGATTATATGATTATAAGAGGGATTACTGGCTTACTGCTTCTGATAATTTGGTATGTGCCTTAATTGGTTAGATAGGGAAGATGATATGGTGTTTATCAAGCAATTGTTTCATATTTATTTTAAAATTTAATTTATATTCTATGATAAAACTTGACATTTTGATCTGTTGTTGTGTTTAGACTGACCAAATCGGACTTCCGTGAGCCGGTAAATATTGGAAGTGATGAAATGGTCAGCATGAATGAGATGGCTGAGATTGTCCTTAGTTTTGATAACAAGAACACTCCTATACATCACATTCCAGGCCCAGAGGGTGTTCGTGGTCGTAACTCTGACAACACACTAATCAAAGAGAAACTTGGCTGGGCTCCAACAATGAAGTTGAAGGTACTAATAATTTAGTTTGGTGAAAATCACCTTCCTATTCCTACTTTATGTACTATAATCAAAGTTCAGATTAATGTCTGATGAACAGTCATCTCATACGCCAATTATACCTAGTTCAGTTTGTTTTTCTTCAAAATGACACCTTCCTACTTTCTTGTGTCTAAACAACTTTTTATCCGATTTGGCTCCTTCGTCTTCTTCAAGAGAGAATAATGGAATGTTTATGTTTTATACTCATCAATAAAATTCCTAGTTGACCTTGTTCCCTCCAACATTTTTTTATCTTAATAAACATCCACATGATTATGTGTATACTTACAGCAGTATCTAAAATTTGATATTGTAGGATGGGCTGAGGATTACATACTTCTGGATTAAGGAACAGCTTGAGAAGGAGAAGGCTCAAGGTATTGATACATCGGTATATGGATCATCAAAAGTGGTGCAAACCCAAGCTCCAGTGCAGTTAGGCTCGCTTCGGGCAGCAGACGGTAAAGAGGGAAGTGGTTAATTCGCGGCAGTAGCAGTCGAGTAAATGTTTCAGGCAAAGAGTTGTTGGTTTTATATTGCAGTTTATTAGATGTCCGTGGTCATTGTTATTAGCTGTTTGCAGGTTGTTTATGCATACACCATAATCCTTGATGTTCCATGTATTTATTTCATTTCATATCACCTTTTTTAAGGCACTTATCGGTGTTTGAGGTGGTTACTGCACTATTTTTTATCATTTGTTTTTTAGTTTCAATCTTTGATTAATAAGCATGCAATTGTTTTCTTCCTTGTGACTTTTGAAGTTCAATGTAATTGCTATTCATATTATTTCTGAATGTTTAATTATACCTTGTAATTTGTGATGGTCTTCCAAAATGGAAAGGCAGTTGCTTATGATTTGTTGCAATCAATATATGCTATCTATCCCCTTTTGAAACTAATTTGTTTTTTAAACATCATCTTTCAAAAATAATTTTCACTAAAAAGTATTCCAAACAGCTTCTCACTTTACTCCACTATGTCATGATATTTTCTTAATCAGTTTTTGAGATTCTCTCACACACTGCTTAGTCTACAACTCATTGCATCAATTTTGTCTCCTCAAAGGAGTATATTTTTTGACAAAAAAAAAAGAGTTCATTTTTGTTCATTGGCGTGTCACCTAAAATCCTATCTCTAACGATGAATCTTGAACAATCGAAGTACGAAATTTTAAATATAATAATTTTTCTTTCTTTTACGGCCAAAAACACTTTTTTTACTATAAGAAGGTAGAACTGTTAAAAAAGCTTCCAATTTGCTATATGAAGGTAGATCCTTGTCAAAATTTTTTTTTTTAAATCTCGATCCATTATTTTATGGGACTTAATAGAGGGACTCAGGAGTTTATAGGTCCCTAGTGTTTTAATAATTTTGAGATTTTTTTTTGAAAAATTTTTGAAAATTATTTTTTGAAAAATTATCGTAAAAATTAATTTTTTTTTTCTCAAATAAAAAAATTCATTTAAATTAATCGCTTTAGTTTCATTCTTTAACCTCATGTTTCTAATATGTTTCTAATAGTTTATCAATTGATAAACTTATAAACTTTTTATTTTGATGTCATATTGACTTATAATAAGTTTTTATCTGATAAATGGATGTTTAGATTATAATTTTGATATTTTGAGTGGATTCAATAGTTACATACTTTGGTTTCCTAAAATTGTCTAATATTTATTTTTACAATTTTAATATTATTTAAACCGCTAAACTCATCGATCCGCCTTAAAAATTAGCGAGATGAGATTTTTAACCCTAAACCTCTAGTTGATCCGTCCCATCCTTTTTTAGAGGGATTAATAATTGGCCGGGTTTAAACAAAATTGATTGATACATTTTATGATCCCTACATAGAAGTTGTACTTATAGAACTTTCTTTTATTTATATATTGGCCATCATCCTGCGATTCTTGAGTCCGAAATAATTTTTTATTTTTTAGTTATCTGATGAGCAAGACCCTCTATTTACTCTACCCTTAAACGAATATATATTGAAGAAAAATAATTTTTGGACACCATTCACCGGATGCATACTTTAAAAAAGAAAAAATAGAAAAAAATAGTGATAAATGTAACATATTAGTATTAAATGAGAAAAAATACAATAAAAAGAGAAATAAAAAAAAGTATTGAATAAGTTTTAAGAGTTGGAGATATCTAAATATAATCATTAATTATACGTATTGAAAATTTCAATTCATTTATCTACATTGTTTGGTCGGTCTACTCATATTTAACTAATTAAGTTGACTTATTTTCCCATATTATTCGTCACAAGAACAACGATTTAATTGACAAAAATACTTATTTTTACATATTGTTAAAAATTGTTACTTTTCTGTTAGAATTACTATCGTTAAAATTCACTCCAAAATCTGTAAAAAAAATCAAAATCCAATTCAAAGGAAGGGAAAAAAAAAAGGTTCCTCGTCGAAAATGTCATTGCAGAAATAAAACTATGACAAAAATAAACTGATGTTTAAATATAATGTAGAATTCAATCAAAACTGAATTTTAGTAAAGGGCAAAAACGAATCCTAAGAATGTTCATCATCTAATAATTATCATTAGGATAATCTAATAATCCTCATTAGGATATCTTACAAAGTCGTCTATATCATATATTTAAAACATTTGCTAAAATTAACTACAATAACTTTTGAAGCATTACAATGTTTCATTGTAATTTTGAAAAATCTATCATGATACTAAAATACATTACAACCATAATATAAGAAGAAGAAAATGA
>NC_021163.2:4875808-4936109 GCF_000331145.2 Cicer arietinum
AAAGAGTGTTGTTAGAGGACAATAGCCGAAAATGAAGAATAATTGAATTAATATCATATACTAGTATACCAACATAACTGATATTAAATAATATCATCTTCACACTTTTGTAAAAGTGTTTTGAAATCGAGGATATGACATGAAAAAAATGAAGATCTTTCGTTGATATCAATACAGAACCAATTTTATATGGAAAATGTATGTCCATTAAAGCAAGGAAATGTATTTCAAATCTCTAAAGAAAGATAATTGATTTAATTTCATTTTATTAAAATTACAACAACAAAAAATAGTATTTTCTATTTTGATATTCATAAAAATAAAAGAATTATTGAAAAATAAAAAACTATATATTAAAAGAGAGCTTCTTATTTTGTTCGGATATTTTTCAGACAAATTTATCCATTACAATTCAGTTTTCCAATTTAATTTGAACTTAACATCATAATTATAAGGAACCTCTTAGTTAACATCATAATCATTTCAAAATTCAAAATAAAAAACATATAACATGATGAATTTTCACACTAAAATTTAGATAGGTTTAAATAATATAGATATTATAAAACTTAAAAATAAAACTATATAAAACAAATATTATACAAACAAATATATATATACACACTAGGAAACACAATAAAAAAAAGCAGATAAATGGACACGTTAATTAATGCTCATCTTTCCGCTAATATATGATAGAGTTAATTAATTAAGTTTTTTTTAATCACTATGTTTTGTTAATTAATAGTAAAATATATAATTAATTATAAAAAGAGTAGAAATGACACTCAAATTTATACAACAAAGCGATAAAAGGAGATAAAATTATAAAGAGATAAACAAACAAAAACGAAAGGCTACATAATCGAACATAAAAAATCAAGCACCAAACCAAACAAAGCAAGAGAGTATAATTGAGTCTCCAAACAATAACTTAATTTGGAGTTCAAACTCTTACGATCTTACTTGGAGTCCATCTCACACTTTAGAATGCTTCTGAAAGTATTGAACATCATTTTAAATTGCGATTACAATTATATTGCAAATTTTTATATTACAGACAAATACAATCAATGCGGCTATAATTACAGGTGCAGACTGCAGTTTAAAATCTTCCGACAACATTAGACCACAAAATATGAAATTTTTTTGGTAGTATAACAATTTATTTTTGTTTCAAAACAAGTAATAAATATTATTACAGGGTAGAAAAATTAATTATCTTTCATGGAGGGTAAGCTTAGAAAAATAATAAATACTACCACTATCATCTTTTTAATTAATTTAAAGTACTATATACTTTTGTAGAAGATATTTTATTTTACTTTTTTGGAATTGACGGAGGAAGATTTTTTTTAATTAATTCCAAGATACAAACTTGATATTCAGGTATATATGATATATACCATGCTGCTATAATGATTTCTACAACACTATACGAATAATCTAATCAATTGAACAGAAAAACAATAAAATGAATTTCGTGCCTTTAATTTGCTGCAACCATCCAAGAGACAAGGATCGAGGTCTGAGGTGCAGGAAAAGGAGCTAGAGAACAACAGTGCATAATAACTACTTTTTGTATATCAATGTCAAAATATAGATCTCAGAAGATAACATTATTTCAAATGAAACTTCATCCAATGCATTTTAAAAAGAATAATTAGCTGATCAGACAATGCATATATATATATATATGAAGATGAGAAGGAAAAAAAAGGGTGTTTAGGAGACAAAAAAAATGATATATATATACCCAGATCCAATCTAACTATTAGCTACAGCATCCTTCTCTTTCTTTCTACAAAAGATCTACCAACATGAATTAATGCCAACTTATACTGCAATTCAACCATTCAGATTACATGCAAAAATCTACCAACATTTATGTGTGTGTATATATTATAGCTAATTAATTAAGTTCAGAGATCAAGCTAGAAGTACCAACGAATTGATGAAGAAACCTTTTCAAGCTGTAGGGTTGTGTGATAGAGATAAAATCCTTAACAGCGGAGAATCTGAAAACTAAATATATAATTAGGGTTTGCATATATATATATATATATATATATGCTTCCAATCAAGAGGTGAAGTTGCCGCATGATCTATTCTTACCCATTACAAAAGTAAATTCAGATCATGCTGGCAGCTTCATCTCATGAAGAAGCATAATCATCGATTCTTTCTTCTACAAATTAACCTTTGTATTTCTCTAATTCTTTGTGTAACTATATATATATATCTTAAAAGTTGAGGCTGTGTATAAAAATATTTAACACCAAATGAGAAGATTACAAAGTTATAGGCTGGCAAAAGCAAAAGCATATATAAGAAACAAAAGTATGAATATGTGAGTACTGTTTTTATAATTGTTCTTATTATTTCAATATTTGTCTCGATCAATCTACGTACTGTGCTTAATTTTAAATTACATGCCTATTAGGCTATGTTTGGACCATCTCTGGTGCTAACTAGCTACCTAGTTTTGTTGTCCCACTGTGCCATCTCTTTAATTTTGTCTCATTTGATGTAGATAGATCACTATCTCTCTTTTTTCCTTTGTATTTTTCTGAAATTTTAATGTTACATGTTCTTTATGTATATATCATATTTATAATTTACATATATGTTTTGTGGACACCAAATTTATCTTACACATGCTATAGTAAATTACATACAAAATTATATATAAAAGTACAGTTAATTCAATTGAACAGGTAACTTATTTTGATCAAGTTCAAAATTAGGGTTAGTGATGTAGTTAAAAAGGAGAATTCACATGTAGACAAAGTTAAAACATTTGTGAAAATGTGACAACAACAAAAAAAATTACTAATGAAAGTAGAGTTACAAATACTAAAACAGACATTAAAAATATTGTTACGAAATAAATCAATTAAGAGACTCAATGTATATGAGAGACTTGTTTTTCCATATAGCATGCATGTTGATATATATACATTCAAAAATAAAAATTAAATCTAACAGTGTTAAGATATTTGATATGATAGTGTTAAGATATTTGATATGTTGATTCATCGCATATTAAGAATTGAATTTAAAATTGATAGTCTCTCGATGACTAACACAAAAAAGGAGAGATATATATGACTTTTTATGCCTTATAAATCACTCTTCAAATGGTGAAAAGAGACAACCGCCTATATATATTGAAGGCCGCTTAGAGTTTACATTATTCTAAAGTGAGTCATTACTCATCCACTTATATTTGAGGTCATATAAATTAATTATCTAAATTAAAAATCTAAACATTTTTATCACTTAATTTGATAACAAAATCAATTAAGGCTCTTATTGATAAATAACTAATATCATTATGGTTTAAATATATTTTTAGTTTTTACAAATATATCATTTTTTTAATTTAGTCTAGTGAAAATATTTGTTGTTTATAGTCCTTGTAAATATAATTTTCACCTTTAATTTTTAATATTTTATTTTTAGTCCCTACAAATTTTATTCATATTAGATTTAGTCTTTTAAATATATAAATATTTTATTTTAATCCCTCCAAATAAGAACTAAAATAAATATTTACATCGATCAAAAGAAAAATATATATATATATATATATTTGCAACAACTGAAAATAAAATACTAAGGATCAAAAGTAAAGTATGTAAATTTACAAAAATAAAAAACAAAATAAAATTATAGAGAATAAAACGAAAAAATTATACATTTTCAAAATGAAATACAGATTTAAATCTATCATTATTATAAAGATATTTATCACAAATGTATTCGAATATTATTTACAAAATATTCCAACTGTTACATCAATGTTCACTTTACAAATAAAAGTATGTTAGTTAGGCCGAACATGTATAATTAAGATTATAAAGTTCTCAAATTTCTACAAAGTAAAACAGTAATGCATGACAAAGTCTTGTGTGGCCACTTTTAGTTTTAAAAAAAGAAATAGTTGTGGTCACAAGATTTAGGAATATCATTTAGACACACACCAAAAGATTAAAAATAAAAGAAAAAAATTAAATAATATATATTTTTAAAAATAATAAATTGATATGTTTTTTTTTATGTAGAGTTGATTCATATATGGAAGTTTAAGGCAAGTTTTAATGAGACATCTTAAGGCCTATAATAGTATTTAATTAAAATTACTAAAAATATTATCAAAAAATAGTTTATAAACACTTTAAAATATTCAATTATTTGTCCTTATATCTTATTTGTTAGACTAAACGTTTTGTCTGAGGTTTCAACTTGGAACTTCGATAGTATTTATCATATTTTCTAAGAGAAAAAATAAATAAATATAAAATCATTTATTAAATTAATATAATTAATTTTATATAGTATTTATTTTTCACTTAATAATAAAATCAATTAGTTTAATATTTTGTTGAGTCAGTGTTAATTTTAATTAAGATTTTATTAGTTTTAAAAATGTTGGAATATGCAGTTTTTTACTGAGCAAATTTTTTTTAGCCTTTTATTAAATAAAAATTTTGATTTCTTTTTGGAAGTCTTAAAATAATTGTTTTAACAGTCTTATCTTTGAACCAACCTTACGCGTCTTAAATAATTTTTATTTAAAATTGTGATCACCTACCTAAATATTATGTCTTGTATTGCCTATATAGTACAACTGTTATAAAAATGAGTAGATTTAAGGAGACGAAACTGAAGTAATTAAAAGATTCCACATGAAAATTTAGCCACAACATAGTAGGATTTAATTTATATATATTTTTTATGTAATTGATATCATTAAAAAAAATTAATTTTTATAATAATTATTTATAAAATTATTCATGAATAATTTTGATGTGGTCACAGTATAAAAAAAAATTTTAAAATGACATCAATTAAAGTCTACCTAAAAGTTGCACCTTACAGCGGCCACAGGGATCTAATTCTGAATTGAGTAAAAATGAATGAAAATTAGCCATTAATCACGGGCTAGCTGTAGCTATAATTGAATTAGGGAAGGGAAAGCATATAGAGAATTAAACAAGGAGATAAAAATGTATGCATGTGGTCCTAAATAGTAAATACTATTGTCTATTGTTATAAGACGAATTTAATAATATCACGCTCACTCAGACCACCACATGCAGACACACTAGGTAACGAGAATTTCTATATATCTCTCAAGGGGCTATTATTAAAAATGTGGTTGGATTGGATTACACTTTTATCTTTTTCTTTTCCTCTCTTTCTCAAATTGTCTGTGTTGTATGTAAGGTAGGCATCAGTTGGAACGAACCAAATAGAGTATGGGAACAATTAGTATACTGGGGACCATTCCTTTGCAATTTGCACGGATCTTATCGTTTATGTAACATAGTATGGTTCACACAATCACAACAAACACATTTTTAAAACGTTTCTCTTTCTACTACTAGAGATAAAGTCCTATGCATCATTAAGCTCAATAGGTTTCGTCTTTTATATAAAGGTTATAAATTTTTTTGATTTAGGGGTATTTGAAGAGAACCAACTTATTAAAGATTTATAATAGAATTTATGTATACTATCAATTATAGAATTATGGACTTAAACCTATGTCAAAACAGGTGAAAGATCCACCAATCTGTGCCGACCGCAATTGCTATTTAGTTCCACATATGTAGTGAGTTATCCATTGTTTTTATGAAATTACTACTTAGGGTGGTTGTTAATGAGTGTTTGGTGCTATGTGCAAAATATGAAAATTAATGATTTGTTTGTTATCCTCCTTGAATGTTTTTTTTGGAAAACCGTTGGTTCATAATTAAGATTATTAAAAAAAAAAACATGTTTTTCCAATAGAAATCAAAATACAAGTATTTAATATACATTGTGACACAGTAACAATGAGATTTTAACAATTTTTATCTTGACAAACTATGCATACATTGAACCATGATTTACAAGTTAGCTTATCCATAATTTTTTAAACGGAACTTAGAATTTACCTATTCCAGAAACCAAATTTAAAGCAGCTGATAAATTACTAGTTTTGCTCAACTCTCCATAAACCGTTGGTTAAAAGGCTGATCCACAAGTCTGTATTTCTTTGACATAGGTAAATTATCACATTTTTATGATTAAAAAACGAATACGATACCAAAACTCTAATAATACTTGCACACATGGTTTACCAATCACTTGCACTAAGATAAAATGGTCTATTGCATTTTCAAATGAATAAAACTTGTACGCAATGTATGTTGTTGAATCCATACACGTCACAATTTGGTGGAAGCAGGTGTATGTCAATAACACAAGCTCATTCGCTCATGTGTTTGCTCATTCTCCCCCAAATAAACCACAGAAAGTTAGGGTCTAATAGTTTATTTTACTCAATTTTACACTATTGAAAATTAAAATTAGATAAAAAAAACCAGAAAAATAAACAAACATGTGATATGGATGAGCAATCGCCCTAGTTGTATTGTGATTTGGGCCAGTGATTATTTTCCAATCTGGCCCAATTTATATATTTTTTTTCGTCCACCTTTTGGAGGGTGCTTCATGTAATTGTTTTCGAGGTGCTTCTTAATTAGATTTTTTTTGTGGGGTGGGATGGGAGGTGGTATCCCTTACACTATGATATAACTATTCTATGACACCGTCAATGTAATCCAGTCTTTCCAATTCAATCATTCAAGGTATAATTCTAACCTCATTTTTTACATATTTCCCAAACATGTAAAAATGAAAATAGACAGTCATGCAGCTTCAACGTAACTACTTCCTATCACATCAATTGTCACAACCAAGCAGATATACTAACTGAGCATCAGTCTCATAAGAAAAAAGATAGATGTTAGAAGTCATTAACCATTATTCATGTTGCTGGTTGTAACATTTCCAATCAAAATTTCTAAGGGTGGATGTGGTTGAAACTTGACTCAATACTATCAAGGGATCAATGATCCTCAATCTTCTTCAAACCCTTCATGTCCGTTGTTTCAACTCTGCATCAAATTATCAGAATGCGTTAATATATAACAAGAATACAAGCCCTTAACATGTAAAAAAAGACTGAACATAAAAAAATGCATGGAAGAACATTTTTCATTTAGGGTGTGTTATAGGTGAAATAGCAAAGAGAGAGAGAGCAAAAAAATCAACACTTCTTACTTCTCTATTTCTTTTATACCATACAATACCCCTCAAACCTACTCTCTTTTCCACCTCTTTCTTTCTTCTCATAACCAAACACACCCTTATAGTTTTTCCCAAAATTAAAAGGAAGGTGTGGCACATGAAAGAAAATAAAGTGTCAATTATAAAATGACAATGCTTTAAACTCTCATACACAGCAATTTGTAGCTTACATTGCAACCAGAAAAACAAAAAAATATCTGATCCTATAGTCTTCTTATTGTTTCTTCTGCTAGATGCAACTAAAAGCATCTCCAATGGAAGAAAAATAAGCTCTCAACTTTGAGTTGCATAATCAATTTAAAATTGTCTCACATGCCACATCATCTACAAGTAATGCTTAAATAATTTATCTACATTTTGCTTCAATGGTATGAAAATTAAGCAAACCACATACTTCCCTCAAGATATCCTTGACACACTTTCCCTCACCCACTTTCCTTTTCTTTCTTTTTTTAGTTGGTATTGGGTCTTAAAAGAACTGACAAATGATTTAAAACTTACGTTGATCCATACAGCTGAATCTTCTGAACCTTCGTAATCTCAGATTCAGTCTGGTTATCCTCAATAAATATTGTCAAGCTGGTCAAGTAGTTAACATGTATTAGCAGCTACTTCCACCAATTGGATGATAAAAATGGAAAGCACCTTACAAAAAATGGAAAATAACATACCTACGAACATTTTGAAATTTAACATACTTTAAAAGTACCGGTTTCCCCTATAACAGAACAATTAGGTAATTGTGATGTCAGATATTCAAAATATGATAGAAACAATAACATCAAGTGACTTCGATGAAAGTTACTGGACTTGGGAGAAGACTTATGTGACAACTACCTTGAGGTTTTCTGGGGACAAAACTGCCACATCATTTGGTGGAAAGTCATTGACATTACTGTTATTTAATTAAATCATTAATAGACAATCGGCAACAAATTGTATCGCAGGACACAAGTGCTATGAAAAACAACAAAAATTAGACCAAACCAAGCTATACCTGAATCCCATGTGCTCCTTGTTAGACCAAAGCTTCACTGTCTTGGGGCCTAAAGCACAACATTGTATTCCGATTACAATCATGTCAATAGAAGAAAAAAAGTGTAGCAAATTGGTGAAAATCATAAATGTAAACCGGAAAATCATATGTTTAGCATATCTGAATTCTAAAATTGACTGCAAGTTGTTGAGTGAAAGGACAGAAAACCTTATTTTGGTCCCTCAAGTTGTAGGGAGCTGTCAGGTTAATCTTTGAAACTACTTCCTCTGTCTCATTATAAATGAAGTTTAAGGGAATGCACACTACTTAATAAAATGATTAATTATGTTGATTGTTATAGTGGGAATATAAGGATGGGTTGGTGGTTGGGGTGGATGAGTTAAGGAGTGGAGTTATAAGGGAGGTCAAGGGTTCGATCCCACCCTCAGCATAATACTAATATTAGCCTACGAGGACTAACTTGACATTCGTAATAAGTAACTTTTCAAAGATCAATTTGATTTGCCGTAATCTTCAGAAAATAATTTGTAATATTTTGCTAACAGAAAGAAAAGTTTGAAACTCAAATAATAAACAATTTACAATTTCATTAATGTTCTATGCCAATTTCTCAATTTCAAAGACCAACTTTCTAGCACCCTAGAATTTCAAATACTAATCTGTGCAATCTTTTACATCTCAAGTGACACCTCCAATACTGTCACTCTACCGGGCGAAAGTAGTGGCAACAAGAGAATATTCCAGTTTCACCAGTGTTGTCAATTGCGAATCATGGAAAATAGCAGTATGTTCAACTTTTGTTATGCTATAGTGCTATAGCACCAAAATCGCGACTATTTGACAACATTGAAATTCACAAATAATAATGTAGTTTAGATGTATAATGTGAATGAAGATGTGGTTACCTTCGTCTTCAGGACCTTTGACAGCAATGGAATAAAGTTTAATAACTTGAGTGAAAGGAATATAAAGCAAAAGCTGTTCATCAGCATCACTTTCCAGATGCAAACCATCATCTTCTCTATAACCCTATTTATTAACCAAATTACATTAACTCTGTATATAAGATATCATATATAACACAATAAAATTAAATCCTCTAATAAAAAGGGTTTTTGCTTCTCAACTTAAGCATAGCAAAAAGAAAAAAGAGAACCTGCTTGATAGCGTTGGGGAGAGAGTGAGTGGTACTTTGATTGAGACATTCAACACTAGACCAGTCTATGAAGTCTAATAGATCAACCTGAATAACAAAAAAAATGAAAAGAGCAATAGTAGCTAGGTCAGAAGTTTCGTCCCTAAAATTCAATCGAGAAAACACGACAATGATGATAGTGATTAATAGAGTTTTAAACGTACTTGACCCTTATGAACGGCGCTGGCTGATTCTGCAGACATTGATGATACGAATTGTGCGATACGGAAAGAGAGAGTGCGGAGAAGAAAGGGAAGAGAAGAGAATCAAATATCAATGCCAAAATCAACACCTATCTCGACCTTTATTAAAAATCAAGGTAAAACGACGACGTAGAGCTGAAACAGTTTGAAATAAATTAAATAAAATATTGATAAACTGAATCGGATGTTGAATTTAAAATTAAAATAATTTTATTTGAGAGTTTTTACTGTAAATGTGTTAATCCTTGACTTTTAAATTAATAGTTAAATGATTTTTTTTTTAATATATATATTATTTATTATTCAAAATATTATAATAACTAAATTTTATTTATCAAAAATATCATCAAAATAAAATTTAATTATTTATGAATTTTTATTATTTATAATATTGAAACTTTTTATGATAAAATATATAATTTTTTATAAAAAATGAAAATAATGTTTTTTTTTTTATGAAATGATTTTTGCTTAAAATACAAAAGTAGACAAATAATTATTTTTATAAAAGAAAATTATGAAGAAAAAAACTTAAGAGATAAAACGAGAAAAAGACATCATCTACAATAAAGTTGAGAATATGTTATTCCGTCCGTCAGATATTTATGAACTGACTTGCTTAAAGTCTTATTTGACTTGATCTGTTTAATAAAAATATTAGATTCAGATTTTTTTTTAAAACATATTAATTTAATTAGGTCAAGCTCAAACTTATAAAGAAAGTATATTAGGCCTATATATATTTTATTATTATTTAATAACATTTTATTGTTATTAGTTAGTAACTAAGTATTTATTTCTATAGAATGACAATGTCTTTTGTTTGTTGCTAATTATGAAGTTTATTTTGTATTATTTGTAATTTTTTGAAGAATTTGTTGCAATTTGTTAATTATGTAGTTCATTTTGTTTCTTTGTCATTTTTGGAACATTGTTACAAACTTGCTAATTATAATTTCATTAGATTTGATTATAATTTATAATTTCATTAGATTTGATTATAATTTTATTAGTTTTTCTTATGTTTATTATTTTATTAGTTTTTC
Source organism: Cicer arietinum (assembly GCF_000331145.2). Taxonomy (NCBI): domain Eukaryota; kingdom Viridiplantae; phylum Streptophyta; class Magnoliopsida; order Fabales; family Fabaceae; genus Cicer; species Cicer arietinum. The sequence goes on from NC_021163.2 coordinate 4,886,393, forward strand.
TTATATAAAAAGGTCTAGTTTAGCCTATTTAAACAAATGTAAAATGTATTATTTAAATGTTTTAATGTAAAATAGGATTTCAGGTTAGACTCAGACATACTCTACAATCATCACCAATGAGAAATAATACAATTGGCAGCGGAGTAGGTTGGTGAACAATATTAAAATCTCATATTTGAGATTAAGGTTAGCTATCTGCACATCGATTAGTCTCACAAAAAGATATGATTTACCACACAACTCCATTATTAGCAATCTACAAGAGACATGACTTCTTGAAGAAGTGACAAAATATAGAAATTACTCATTTTCCTTGACTGAATCATGTTGACTACAACAAGAGAGTCTATATCCACCAAAATAGTAGTCAAATCCAAATTGCAAATCATTTTAAGACCATGAATTAGCCCCAAAGCTCCGCTAACAAAAAGGTAGCTCGATCGAGATTGCAAAAAAAAATTGTGAATATAAACTCCTCTATGATATCTGATTAGTCCTCTACAAGCAACAATGTCTATTGTATCATGATAAGAACTATCAATATTAAGCTTGAAAGAATTGACATTAAGAGGATATCATTTAATATTAATTTCCTTCCACAACATATTTACCATAATTCTTCTAAAAAAGAAGGAGGACAAATATAAAGATGTTGATAAATAGAGAAAAATTATCTATTAAAGGAATGCAAAAGTTGCTCACGACCAAGTGGTGCTTTAGAGAAAATTAATTGATTTCTATCCATTCACAACGTATTTACCATAATTCCAAATACCAGCGGACAATGATCTCTGATTGAGATAACATAAGTTGACATAAGATTAATGACATCTGATCACAAATAGTTATTTGATTCATAAAAATGATAATTAATTTATATGTTTGGAAAATAAATATACCAAAACCTTTCAATATTCTTTTTATAATAAAAACACTTCAATTTAAGAATGAATTATAGAAGTTCCCATTGTATTTAATTAAAAGTTGTATTATTGTATCTATACATTGATGTTGCAAAATATTTTTATAACGTCGTCTTGTAGAAATTTATTATCTTGCTATATATATGCTTATTTAATAACCAACTGATAAAAATAATTATTGTTTCCTCATATTTTATTGAACGTCGTTGGTCTAAAACTAGTTTATACCGACAATGTATTTCTTTCTTTCTTTTATTGTGTATATAACTATTTATAAATAGAACATAATACTTATTTCTATATTAAGGAAACAACATACATATGTCGGATGAACCATCCTAAACACCGAAATAAGTTGAAGCGACGATGCTTCCAAAGGGAATTTCAAGAATATGGGATGTTGATGACTTTTTCGCAACTCTAATAGATGTTGGATCAAAGGCTACATAACGAATATTGACTCGTGTGATGCGTTATGCGTTAGGTACATAAGGAGATCATATTTCACATTTTATAATGAAGCGTGATTCAAAAATATTGATTGACATGATTTTAAATAAGTGCAATCTAATAGATCTTTCCATCTTAGTGAGACATATCCAAAACCTCTAATTATTTGATTGGCATGTCCAGTTTCGTCATATTTGATGGGAGAATATAACATATGTTGGCTGACTTGTTGGTTGCTAATAATAATCTATATATGAGTTCTTTTAATTGCTGTATGGTGGAAGTTTCCTTTTGTGAATTCCAACCTTCAGTTTTTTGGTATTGGTTTCTTGTTGGTCTTATTCCCTCTTTCTGTAAACTAAAAATAAAAAATACAGAGAACGAGTCTAGCACAAACAAATCGAAAGTGCTTTGTTGGACATGGAACACAAATGAAGAGATAATAACTAGCAAATTAAATGCACATATAATAAGTATTAGTGTTATTTTCGCATACATATATCACTTATCACATCTCAAATCATCTTTTGAATATAACTAATCATGATTTTAGAGGTAAGTAATAAATTCGAACATTAATTTGTCATTTGGAGGAGATTTATTCTATTTGCTATGCTCAGTTCAAGTCAAAATGTAGTACTATTTTTAATAGAGGTATTTGCGGTGCACTTTGAATCAATTTAAAAAAAAAAAATTCATCTGATTTAAATATTAAAATATTTGCGGTTTGATTTGGATAACAATTCAAATTATAATTTAGAATATAAATACAATATTATAAAATTATATTAATGCAACAAATTTAAAACAAAATATTATATATAATATATTAAAAATTAATATTATAGAATAATATAAATCGATTATGTTTAAATTATATGAAATAATAATAAAAATATATCAATTTAAACAAATAAGTATTATTAAAAATTAATTGAAACTAACAAATAATAATTTAATGTAATATCTCATACTAATAGAAAATAAATAAATTAAAATTTATATATTCAGTTTAATTTTTTTTAAATGAATCAAAATCCGATCCGAACGGTTAGCATAAAAAGAAATTCAAAATCATATAATAATATTTGATTTTATGCTGTGTTTCAGTTTTTTAATCAAGTTTCGTTTTTTTTATTGGTTTGGACGTGAAGCCCGTAATTTAGAATATTATTTAATGTGATGCAATGAAAGGAAATTAGTATGAATATATAAGAAGAGTATATACGAAGGGTAAGAGTAGATGGGAATGATACAATATAATAGTCATCTTCTGCGGATGACTGAGCCATGTCTTTATTTGTAAATGCTATAATGAAACTCTATTGGTATATTACACAAAAATAACTAAGGACATAGAACAATGAAATAAAAAATTAACAAAACTAATTCGCCATCACACCTAGCTCCACATCACCACTCCCGCCGACATCAGCAACATAACCATCCAATGGTACGTTCCTCCTAAGATTGAGCTTGCTGCTGGGTAATACAATACATACACACCATCAATTTAAATATTAACATAACAATTATTATTTCATAGTTGCAGTTCTAAGATAATTCATTGATAATTTCATATAATTGATTGAATCATCAATTAGTTTTTTAAATTGTAAGGTGAGATGATTTTATCCATTAAAAATTGGTGTTGCAGTTATGCTGCAAACTTTTATATTACGAGCAAATGAGGTTGATGCGACTACAATTACGATTTCAATATCGTTGCAGGGACTTTAAAATTCGCAATATTACACTTGCAATCTAAAACCGTGTGCCTGTTTAAAATAAATTTCGGATACTAAATTGACAAAAGGGAAAAAATTATTATGGTGAAGAACTTTCAAGTTCACAAATTACTTTCAAATTTTAGATTTTAGAAACTATATATATATATATATTGCTCAATTTCATAAATAAAAAATAGTGTAAGATTAGTAGAGAAAAAATAGGTGCAGAGTCCAGTCTCACCATGACTGCCAACATCTACGGTTGTGGATGAGGTTGAATTTGCAACTTTAATTCCAAGTCTTGAACAATCAGATCCAAGAGTACCTTCAAGAAATGAAATCATATTTGATCAATATATTTCTTTCTCTAACATTATGTTATAAATAAGGGTTTAATTTAATTAAGGATGCTTACATTCACTGTAACAAGGGAAAACAGAGATATTGAGAAGATTATAATAATTGGGGTTGCATTCACATATGTGTGTATGTGTCCTGTTCTTGCTGCATTTACCTTCTCCACAGTATGCCCAATAGCAAGCTACAAAAAACAATATCATTGTAAATTTCTCTATCAATAAATAAGAAAGTATAATTTAATGCATAATTGAATTGATAATCAAATTTAAACAAGCATATATGAATGATCAACACATTGAGTAATGAGTATTGTTACTTACGATCAAAAGCTGAAAAGTTGTGAGGGAAACTCTTCTCTGGAACTGGAGGAGGTGCTGGCTGACAACCATAATTCAGGCTACCTGCAAGATAATTAATTTAGATTATTTGAGTGGCAAAGCTTGATATTCTACATTCAACCAAATAGATTTTTGTCTCTAAACATACATTGGGGAATGACACATGGAAGAAAGCTAGTGGCATATAAATCATCATCCTCATCTTGGGTTCGTTTCCATCCAGATTGGCATTCACAGATGAAGTTCAAAGGGTAACTTGTATTCACCACGCAGCTTCCTTTCCCACATTCTACTTCTTCACAAACTTTTCCTACAATAAATATATATACATACTATTATACATGCACTAATCAGTTATAAGATGTTAATGAATTTTTTTTCTCCATAAAAATGAGTACGTACCAAGGACATCATCAACAATATCCCCTTTGGCAGCTATGGGCAAAAGTACCAAGAGAAGTGTGGCTATAAGGCCCAACAACTTGGAGGAACCCATTTGGTAATGTCACTAATAGGCAATAGCAGAGACTTGGGAAGCAAGGAAAAGGAAAAGTACTATAAGAAGAAGAGTTACAAGGTTTATGATCCAAAACGAATCTGAATGAGTCCTTAATTATATAGTGCTAAGACCGTGTTATTTGTGGTGTGTTTTACACGCCTTTAGTATTATATTCATTTCATATTATAGCTTCTTCTCTTTTAACTTGCTTATTCTCTTACAAGTTTGAATTATTTGTGAGACCATGCGATACGTGTCTAAATTTTGTGTGCACATTACTTTGTTTTTAAAAAATGTCTCAAGTAATTTAACCTATCAATTAAATATTAACAAATAATATCACAAGTAATGCACGTTCTTTATTTGTTTTGAATTGATAGTTTAGATTACCCGAGATAATAATTAATGGCAGTTGAATTTCTTTTAAGATTAATTTTTGTATTAAACAAACATTGAACTCTATTAGTGTTATTAAAGTGAAATAAATATAAATTTTTTGAAACTATTATTGACGTGAGATAAATGTAAGTCTCATTCAGAAGTATCTTTAAAATCTTCTCTACTTTTATGGTTAGAAGGGAGAAAAGAGACATACAGGTGTCACGATTCCTCCAAGTTTTATAGATTCATTTGTTTATACATAATTAATTATTGTATTGTTCTATAGTTATTCAATTACTAAGCAATTTTTATATAAAAAGATAGATAAATGTGTCTTTTGTTAGTCATTTGTGTTTTCAAATGTGTCATTCGTTAATTAGTTTAGTCATCAAATGTATTTTTCATTAATCAATTTTATCCATAAAACTATTAACTAAAGAGAGGTTTGATGATATACTTGTAATTTTGATACATTCAAGACTTTAGTGATTGTGTCTCATAAATTTAAAAAATTAAAGCGACTTTTTAATTTTATACAAATGTTAGAGTTTTAGCTATGACCCTCTAAATAAATATTTCTAGTCATGCCACTTTATACCTTTGATTGGATATTGTCTCTTCACCTAAACTTTTTTCATAAAAAAAATAAAGACAACATTACCAAAATTAGTGACATTAGTTGAAAAAATTTATACCAAAATTTAAGTAACAAAAAATTCAATTTTTTTTTTAAGAAATTGAGAAGTTCTATGCTCCATATGTCACACTACACCAAATAGTTTGCTCACATGTAAAAGTAAAAATAAGTTAAGGCAAACTAGACTTTACATAAGTGAAAGTTTGAAAAAATAATCTAAGTCTGATTTGTTATCGATCATGCATGAACTTATTTTTAGATAATCTAATCTTTTTAAAGGTCTACTATGACATGTTGATCCACTTAAATGTTTATTTCACATTACCATCTTAAACTTAAACTAGTAATTTAATATATCTTTAAAAAGACTAATTGGTTAAATAGATATATGAAATTAGTTCTATTTTGATATTAGTTTTTGGATTTCATTTCTATTTTGAAATATATCCCAACTTTTTAGAGAATATTATTTTATATTATATCATGTAATTTACAATAATAATTTTTAAGAGTGTAATGGTCATACATAGTTAGTGTAAAATAATTTTACGCTAATATTTATTGAAAGGACAATATATTTTTATGTTCTATAATCGATTTCAAAATAATCATAAAAGTGTAGGGTGATGTGGCAAAGTAATAAATTTTTATTAGATGTTAATATAAAATGATTTTTCACTTACAATAAATACTTTTTAACTCCTAACTTTAAGTATGTTAAAAATTTATGTATGCTAGTATGTTTTAATTATTAAAAATTATATCAAATTTATTTTAATATATTTATTTAAGTAGGTTGATGCATAAAAAATATATATTGGTGTTATGTAGTGGATTTGTTTAAGATAAATAGACTTGTAAGTTTTGGTTTTTTTTAATAAAAATTATCTAGTCTAATTTGGGTCTTTATTGTCAGTCCTATTTCTTTTTGTGGTTCTTAAAGAATCTAACGGTAAAAGTAACGTGAGTCCTATTTCTTCCGCTACCCAAAACAGCATTGAAAAAGAAAAATAATTGCTATTGTAATCGCAAAATGTCTTCTCTTGCTGCCCTGCATTTCAAAGAAATTGTAAGTTCTTTTCATCTAGAAGAATAAAAAGTAAACACACGCAGTTTTTTCAAATACAAAGAATGGTCTAGGAATTTTATATGTCATATGTTGAATTATAGCAAAACTACATTTTTCACTAAATTAATGATATATTATTATTTGTTGTCGATCTGGCCGGTTAATTTGAATGGCCGTGAAATCTGATTTGGGAGTAGTTAGCTAATAATTTTTGTTTTGGATTAAATCAGAGCCAGCATAGTAACGGCATAGATAAGTCAAGTCACAAATTTAGTCATTTTGATACATTCATGTTCAACATTAACATCTAGAAACTCATGAACTTAACTACCATGGTTGACCGTCTTTTTCTTACTATTCATTTTCTATCAAGCTTCAAGAATCATGCGCGTACATATTAATCTACAAAATTAAGAAAAGGTAACGGTCAGACCATGTGATTAATGATATTATTATATAATTAATTGTATTACATGCATGAGAATACACGAGCCACGAATGAAAATAATACATCAATAACTAACTCACTTAAATATAAATTCCTGAGTTCGATCTTTGACATGTATGTAGAAAATATTTATTGAGAGATAAAAAGTCTTTTAAATGAATCTTTTTACTTTGAATAATTAATCTTTAACATTCAGTTGAGGCATACATTGGGCAACCAAGAACAACAAATTGACGTAATTTTATGATAAGAATAATTATTCTTAATGTACAAATTGTGGATCCACCTCTTTTAAAGTTTTGGGAAGATGAGATGTTTTAAAATCTTTTGTATTTAGTTTGATTAGAAGAGGAGATATTTTTTTGGTATAAAAGGAGAGAAATTTTAAGAGAAAAAAAAAATGTAAAATTATATTTTTCACCTTTATAATATTTAAGAGAAAGTGTTTGAATCCTTTGATATAATATATTGATACGAGCCTCATGAAATTGCTAAAAAAATTGTAAAGACGTAAACAGTCCTAATCAAAATATTAAATGTGTTTAAAACCTTGTTTGCAAACCAATTCTCGCATTCTGAATTATTCCCACCATGAAAACTTAAAAACTACAAAACTAAATTTCCATTTCAAACGTGGTTTCTAACTGTAATTTATCTGAACATGATGTTCCAAACAAACACTAAGATATAATAGCACTAAGAATGAATCCATTACATTCTTAATATAGCACAACATACTTGAGTTAGTTTAGTCGGTAATAGTATATAGCAGTAATTATGTTAGTTGAGGTAGTTAGCTTTCATTGCCTTGCAGGTTTACATAAATATCTAGTACCTTTTTTATAAGAAAATATCTAAACTAACTTTTCATACTAAAAGTATATACTAGTATATTCATACCCACCAAAAATGGATCCAATTTCATCCTTTAAGAAGAGAAGTCATTTTGTAAATAAAATTAAAGATATAACCATAAAATTGAACCCATCAGTGCCCTTTTTTTTCGGATGAAGCCATTACTTCCTAGGACTATATATATAGTTGCCACAAGCATCCCACTTACCCAGCTAAAAAATAGAACCACTACACTTTATAAGGCCAAAATCTGGGGTTATTCACATTTTTTTTCTTTTTCCAAATGTGTATTCAGATCGAAGTTGGCCAATGAAGACATAAATACACGTCTGAATTTTGTTGAGAGTGGAAGTTGAACTCTGACTTTCTTATCATTTCACTTCTTAACTCTCTCACATGTCTCAGAGTCAACCTTATATTTTTTAATTTGATAAGAAATTAAACAATAGTATCTTCTAATAAATTGAAATGCAAAATTAGTTTTTTTATAAATTGTTTTTATCTTGTACTACAAAAAAGTATTATTAAGTAAATGAAATAAGTAATTACAAAAGAAGAAAGAAAAAAAACATGCATGTTAAAGTATTTATCTAGAGTTTAAAGTGATCCATAGGCTGTTCATTCAAATCAATAAAAAGTCAAAAAGTGCATGAATACAAGGGTTAAGATAGCAACCTTGGCTCCCTTTTCTTACAAGGAATAAGGATTAAATTACACAAGAGTCAGACAGGTATTGTTACCATGAAAATATTTAAGGTCTCCTTCACTCATCAGTTAAAAAACTTGAGTCATGATTACCCAAAGAGTAAATGAAAAAAGTGATAACCTAAAAAAATGATCAGCTGGCTAAATGCTCCCGTGTGATTGAAGAGACACTGAACTCTATGACTACAGTGCATACTATAGCAGTTTACGGAGATTCTTCCTGGTTGTTAGTGTTCTCCTTGAAGCTTTTGCTCAACCAGATAGCAGTTTCTCTTGGCGAAACCTTCTCCGGACCAAATGGTTTCAACAAAACTCCAAGTTCATCATACCTTGCTTGCTGGAGCAATCTTGCACTAAATTCAAGCAACCCTTCTAAGGCTTCCGCCCTTTGTTGGTAAGATGAAGTGTCAAACTGTCGGCGCCGCAAGTCTGAAGAGGTGTGGCTTGATGCACCTGCCGTTGCATTTTGATCGGACGAACCACTTTTATCCTTGTGAATTTCCTTTAACATGCTGCGCTTGATTCCCTGCCAATCATCCGTAGAACTTGGCTTAATAGAGGCTCTGTCGCGTACCTCTATTGTGCATTTGTCTATAACAGTTGAAGAATAATTGTCGCGAGATGGGAATCCTAAGGAACCTTGTGCAGAGGTTGAAGTTCTATTGATTGGGAAGAAAGAATCTTCGTATGATGCTAATGGGAATTCAGCTATCTTATCAATACGAGGAGAGTTTACTGAGATATCAGGTGAAGACACATTGCTAAGTAAACCAACAGTCTGCCTGAAAGGAGGTTGCTGAATACCACCTCTTGTTGGCAATGGAAATGATGCTCTGCGATTTGTATGAGCAGACTTTGTGATGCTGTGTGAAACAGGAAGCTGCAACCAAAGTTTAGAAAGTCAGGCACAACCTAAACTTTATTTTCTGGATAAAAGATAACTTCTCTTTTGACCAAATAGCATCCTCATTATTTGAAATATTAACTATATATCTCAATACTAGAACCCATCATCATATGTACCCCCCCTAATGTCAAATGTTAACTTTTTCATATAGTTCCAGCATTACTTCTACAACTAGTCTCCTGTTATTTTCACTTCATATTTTATAAAGATATTTGGATACAGAGAATTTAAAAGAATTCTTAGACCCAGAAATAATTTTTCTAATAGTTTATGTTCTCCTGTTTTTTGAATTAGTTATAAACGGGATCAGAGCTATCTGACTGGAAAATTAAGTGTAAAAAGCTGCAAACCTTGATGATGGTAATAAAAGCTCATAATTTTTTGTGTGTATAAAACAAAACTAAAAGGATAAAAGCTAATTACATGACAGAGAGGTTTCTGTAATAAAATGCTAACAGTAAGTTTGTAATATTTAAAACTAAGAAAAATGCTCTTGCCATTTGATTTGATCAATATAATTACCCCGCTGTTCAGACAAATACCATTTAAGGTCGGTGGTCTAATATACAAAACAAGCCATTTAACGTGAAACACTTAAGTTTGTTTCATGAATAAACCATGAGGCCAACATTCCTCTACCCCCAATTGAAAAGGAAAAAAGGAAAGGTCAAAGATACTAAAATACTTACAGCTTGATTTACCACCTTACGATTCTTTGAGTGTTCCATTGATTTCCTGTTGGTAGCAGAAACTTTTGATGAAGTGAACTTTGGAGTCTTAGCAATACTAGAAGTTTTGGAAACAACAGGTTTATGGACTGACTTCATGTCACGGCTATCTCCTGTACATAATTCAGCTAACCTTTGATTCAAATGATCGGGAGTACAATCTATTTCTAGGGTGGAGCATACAGAATCTTGATCAGCTCCAGATACACAAGGATTTAGAGTCCGGTCATTACTATAGGAATAGCGCTTATCTCTACAGATGGTAACAGTATCATCTTCTGGCACTAAAAATCTAGTCTTCTTCGTGTACTTTGACTCTGGCCAATGAGCAGGCAATGTATTTCGCCTGGGGCTATTGAGTTTGAGATGGATCTTTAGAACATAAGATTGAAGATGTGGGTGCCCAAGAAGCTCTGAAGCCTATCATAGGAAGTAAACTTGAAATTAGAAAATATGTTCTTGTGACAGATCAGATTTAAACTCACATTTTCAAGCATAGCAGGATATCTGTCCACAAGACCAAAAACGCTGGAAAAACGTAACATGAAGAACTAGATTGCACAATGGTAACAGGAATCATTATTGTCATGTAGGCGGTGAAAGATATTTTATTGTAATGATTAAGGAAGAATTGTAAGCATTAATGTAACTGGTGGAGTCTTTAACGAAAATAAGGGTGCAAATGACAGGGCAGCAACAAAAATACAGAGAGATGCCTAAGCAGCAAAATGACATTTTTATCCCTCAATTAAGACGTAGGGAGTGTTTTCCTTATTACACATAAACTTCGTGTGAAAAATATTTAAGGAAGGTAAGAGGTCACCAAGCCCCATCGCAATCAGTGTTATTTCATGATCATCCCTTTTTGCCTTTGAACTAGAAATGCTAGACACAAATATTTTTCATCAAACAATGCATTCAAAATGGATGGTCATTAAAAATCAGCGCTATTGGACAACCGATTCAATTAAAAAATAAACATGGTGCTAGATGTTGCACAAATACATTGCATTGCAATATTCAAGGTCAGAGGAGAATTATACATACACTGGGCCTCAGCTCTGGATTTTTCCGCAGCATGCTTTTAACAAGACTTCGACTGCCAAAAAGAAAAACAAATATGACTGGACCAATCATCAATGATACAATCTATAATTTTATAGTACTACTAATATTTCATTGCTATAATTTAACAAGAAACCCCACTTTGAATTATCTTTGGCTAACCCACTCCTTTTTAGCTTTGGAGTTTGAAAAACTTCAGACATTGATTGTGAAATGCTAAATTTTACAGCGTAAGACACGACAATGCAATTTCCAAATGTCAAGATTAACCACAGTAACTCCATGATGAAAGGATAAGGACTTACAATGAACTAGAATATTTTGTTGGTAGTGGAGCCACTATGGACTTACTAATCTTTATAATCAATGCTTGTATATCCTGTTCAAAGAAATTAAAAGATAATTAGGTAATTAAAAAAAAGCAAGTCTGCATAGAAAAAATGAAAACAGTAAATGTGTGTTTAGATTTCAATTCTGAGACATAAGTATAACCATCCAGCTGGTTATATAACATTGTTAAAAAAACGAGTTAAACACATAGCAATGGGGTTACAGAAAGTTAAATGGATTTAAGCCTAGAGTCAGCCCGCACAACACAAGATCCCTGTCCAAGCATGGAAATGTGATGGTAGTCATATTGATAAGTAAATTTGTGTATGATTGATTCATCAAACAGAAGAAATTAAAGGTATTAAATATGCTCCAAGAAGAAAATAAATCCTTTAAATTAATAAGGAAACTTACAAATGCTTTGAATGCAGGCTTATGTGCTGTCATTTCGTATAAACAACATCCTGAATAACAGATTTCAGAGATCATACATACATTCATAATAAACCAATAATAGAAAGTTTATGAAGAATAAATAATCCCTACAAAGTACTAACCCAAGGACCAAATATCTGATTTAGAACCATAAGGTATATCAGCAAGGAGCTCAGGACACATGTAGCTAGGGGTTCCCACAACCTACATTACAAGATAACGATTAATTGATGATTAAATTTAATCAATATCGGGAAGGTCGATTCATTCAAACACTAGACATTTCTTACAGAGGAAGCAAGATCGTCAGAAGTCAACATTTTAGCAAGTCCAAAATCACCTGTTTCATCATTGATCACTTGTAAGTAAAATTTCAATCATCTATACCTCACTTAAAGGAACCATAGAATAACTTACCCAGACATATGTCATGACCTTTCGTCAAGAAGATATTTGAACACTGACAGAATCATGTGATTATCTCATTAGTATATAGCTTAATGAGATTTAGATGGAAATAGAAATACCACTTCTACAAACAAAAGGGAAACTTGTTGCATACCTTGACATCGCGATGAAGAATGTGATTCATATGCAGGTACTCAAGTGCCATAAGAAGTTGCACAAGCCATTTGCAAAGTTTCTGAAATAAAATTATCCTTTTTAGAATTTGAATGCAATAATTCAAATATTATCCTTACTCTTGTCCAAAAGGAAAAGGACTAAAAATTATCAGCTAGGAGATAAAAGATAAGGATAACCTCCTCGGAAAACAGAACACCATGAGCCTTTTTTATAGCCTCCGCCCTAGGTTACATAATAATATATTTCAAATATTTTCATGCTTTAATTCACAAAAGCTAGAAGAAGATAGAACTATAAAAATATGCATTAGAAGAAGTCAGAGATAAGAGACTTACATATCTCCACCCTCACAATAACCTATAATAATGCAGACATAGCAACCCTGAGAAGGAAGAAGACAAAATAGATCAAGACTTGAAACACCTTGAAAGTTTCTATTATAAAAAAACAAGACGTTCCAGCCAAAATTACAATGGAAGCAAGCTTGTTTCAGCAAGCTTACAGTAGAAGCCATTCTTATAACTAACTAACAATATGGAAGAGATGCAAAAATTAAGAAGCAAAATACCTTTTCTACCCATGAATCTTTATACTCCACAATAAACGGGTTTCGTAATTTAGAGATAAGCTCCATCTATACAGGCAATAAAGAAACAGATTAGAATTATCCCAAATCATATCCGCTGACAATATCACATCAAGCAATTGGGTCAACATAAGTTGTCATGAAGTTTACTGCTTAATTTAATAAATATTGAGGTTTGAAACCTATCTTTAGACCCTTTAGCATTTAGCTAATGAAATTCATCTAAACAACAGCACAAATGTTTAATGACTATTAGAAGCACCAACCTCCTGGTGTGCCGATCTACGAGAGCGCTCAGTTTGGCGGGCAAGTCTTATCTTCTTCAGCACATATCTACATAATCAAAAGACAGAAATTAAAAATACATTGCTAATAAGGATATATGGTATCTCAATTCTCATACATCCTAGTATAAACTTGAAAGTACAGAAGTAAACAAAGACATAAGAGGAAGGAAAAATAAAGGTAAGGTAGGCTCCATTCTTACTTTTTCTTCTCATGTTTATGTCTCACAAGAAGTGCAGAACCAAAAGCACCTTTTCCAATTTGCTCAAGTACTTCATACTGCTCCATGTCACCAATTTATAAAAGAATCCCCTCTCTTGAGTACATACCAAGACAAGTGTGTTAGTCAAGATTTGCATATAGTTTATAGCCTTAACATTTTCCCTTTATCCTTTCTTAAGATAGAATAAGAAAATTACATCACAATGCAACTCAATCAACCCGGAAATAAACCAACAACTGTAACTTGCTACATAAATTTAACAAATAAAGTAATTACGAAATAATGTAGTAAATAACTAGGTTCAGCGATGCTAATTACAGTATCGCAAGTGCATAATTAGAAGAAGTAACCGCGGATCGTGATAATTTATGCAAGAAAGTTTAGTAAAACGCTAATTACTTGGAAAATAGGTTTAATCACAATTAATTCACGTCAACGAGTAGTATATTTAAGTTTCCGTTTATTAGCAACAAACCTAGTGAAATAGTGAAATAGAAACTGTAGAGAACATGATACTAGAAGTAGTAACAATTTATTAGAGAAAAATACTGAGATTCACTAAGGCAAGTGTTACTTTCACACCTACATTTCTTAGAAACACACGACATAGCAATAAATTAAGCAGAAATGAAAGAAAAAAAAATAGCAAAAAAAAGCGTTACGGTTAACAAATCAGAAAAAAAAGTCAAATGCAGAAGAAGGAAACAGTAAAATGAAAGAATTGAGAATTTGACAACGGAAATAGAAAGGAAGCAGTGAGAAAAGTTGAATCAGTGGAAGAAAGGAAAAGAAGAGGTTGAATGTACCTGAGTTGAGTGAGTCGGTGGATGCAAGAAAGGAGAAGAAGTTGAATGGATCGGAAGGATTGAAAATGTAGATGGAGAGAAGAAGAGTTAGAAAGCGGAGAATGCGAAGTTGAAAGTTGGTAAAGGAGTTGAAAAACGACACCGTTGTTCGGGAAGGAGAAGAAGTAGATGAAGTTGTAGAAGAAGCTCTTTCGCCATTCTCGTTCAGAGAAAGAAAAGGACAAAACCAGAAAGAGAAAGAGAGAGGTTACATTTATTTATATATAATATTTGCAATATTATTTAATATACTATTTTAATTATTGAAAGCACAAGCGGAACTGTAAATATGGTTTGGCAGAGAGATGGTTGAGAGGTTTTTTGAGGCCTAAACCACTCTCCCGTGAGGGCAAGATTTTTTCTTTTTATTTTTTTTACTTTATCATGATGGAAAGAGAGAGGGGATGTAAATGTAATGTAGTAAATGAATGGGGGTAGATAGATGAAGGAAAATGATGTTTGTGTTGAATTTTAATAAAACAACGAGAAGAGTGAATAATTTAGTTTGGAGGTAAATAATAATGAGAGTGAGTGGGGACGCTTTTGTTTCCTGTTTTGTGAAAAGAATCACAGAACGAGAGAAAGCAAAAGACGGGAAAGGTGGGTTCTCTACTTGTCTCAGACTAGTTCTACTCTTGTTGACTAAATAATAGGCTGAAGGCTGAGATTTTGGGTGCTACTACGAATTAACAATTTATTATCTTAGTTTCAAAATTAAACTTTAAATTTTTTTACCCTAAGTATATAAAATTAATTGGTAGGGTATAAAGTTATAAAGGTTGATTTTTTTATGCCCTATTCCCACATTGTTCACACACCATTATTAATTGTATCTTTGCGTCACTTTATAAGTATTTATAATAAACGTCAAATATTATTAATGATTTACTATTTGTGATAAATTGATAATATAAAAATTATTTATAATGATTGTATATATAAATTAAATTCAAAGTTTTATATTGTCCATAAATAATAATTATTATTTCCTTTCTTATAGGTAAAATTTTATTGATCAAATCACATGAATTAAAAAGACTGATGATACTAATCAAACTATAGTTAATGATGTTTTTACTTAATGAATGAAAGGTAACAAATACTAAATTAATTTTAAATTTATTATTTTTTAATATGTGTCCAAAACTAAAAGAATCAAATTTCAGAGACATATGAGATATTAAGTTTGTTGATAATTAATATTATTTTTACTATAATTTATCTTTTAAAAAAGATGATTAATTAATAGGGGGTATGTTAGTAAAAAGTAATTAATATAGTTGAAAATTTAAATAAAATTTTATTAAAAAACAAATAAAATTTTAAGAGAATCTTATGATTAAATACGAATGTAGTATTTATATGTATCACTTTAGAAATATTTTTAGTTATAATTAAAATCAAATGTTTGCAATTATTTAATAGTAATGAGAATTTAAAAAACCTCTACATCAATAATATATAAGTTATATATATTATATAATTTAAATTTTACAACAAAAAGAAAATAAAGAAACATTGAAATTTTACAACAAAATATTTGTGAAACGTGTATATTATCAATAGAAAGAAAACATAAATAAAGGGAGATTAATTATTATTTTTGTTGTCTGGTCCATTTGGTAAATCATTATGACAGTATTACGCACACAATTTTCTTTAATCAAGGTGAAGATAAATTTTGGAACCTTAATAAACAAGAGTTTCAAGATTCAAGGAGTGCAAGTCTAAACTTTTAAAGAAGAAAAAAAAAACGTGAATTACTATAATAGTGAGATGCTTAACTCTAATTGATGGGTAACTCTAATTGATGGATCTTTTATTTCCAACGACATGTGCAAAAATTAGGCTCATTATAATTCCAAATTTCCAATTTTTACTCAATTATTAATGGTTACAATATTTCTTTTATTGCTATCTTTTCACCTACATTGCAAAATTTGTAAGTCGAAGTACATTGGCATCTCATGTATCATGTCCGGATAAATTTGTTGAGGAACAATCGATCTACTCTCAATTTTGGTATTAAAGTTGGAGTTGAATCATATTGTCGTATAATTAGTCGCAATAATCACAGTGATTCTCATTTTGAGCCCAATGGAAGATTGAACGATTAGTAAAAAAAGAAGGTGAAATATTACTCCACTTCGATTATTTGTCATAACCATCAATTGTTATATACAAAATCTCATGAGGACTTGAGCCCCCAAAGCCATAGCAAGACAAATATAGGAAAAACTGATTGAATTTGATGATTAACTAAGGTTAGTGGAATTGTATTATATGGTTGCTCCCTCGTATAATCACCAAGTAGATGCGTTGGTGTTTTAGAGCTCGATAAGTAACAAGTTTTTAACTGATGACATGTAAAGTCGTGTCATAAATAGAAGCATCCAGTATAACTAACAACATTATAATTTTTTCTATTGCATTGTTACTCGTATCATTCACCATTATTTTCCCTCCAATGTAAGTTGTAGCAAAAAAAAATTTGGTAAAACCGTTGGTAAATGTTTCGTCTGAATAAAGTACGGTTGAACATTTAATTAAGGTTTTACTTGTACTACATCGAGCTGAACTGGTGGTAAAAAATTATGTTTCAACGCATGGTTTCTCTTATTCTGGTACCACATGTATGAATAGTGTAATCATTTTTCATGGTCCCTTTGACATGTCAATTGTGTCGTCGTATGAAATTTGGTACTTAGTCGACTAGATGTATGATCATTTGATTAACCTTTTCCTTGGTTGATTAGTCATTTGATCAACTAAGAAGATGATATGTAGGCTTTCATCATTCTAACAATTATCCTTTTTTGATCAAGTGTTTACGTTGAGAAATTTCTCAACTATGAGTTTATAGATTTCTCCAAAGAGCATCTAATGTTGAAGGTTGAACGACTATCTAAGAAAGTATGAAAAAAATAAAGAAAAAGATAAAATAAGATAAAAAAAAGATAAATAAAGACTTGTTTGAGTGATTTATGTGTTGAAAACAATATTTACAATTAGCATTTAAAGATTTAGAATAATTAAGAAACCTACATAAACATATTTGTTAGGTTCTAAACCTACTAACTCACATATTACATCAAATAAGATCATGTCTAACAACACTAATGTAGATAACTAATCCATTGGTTGAGTTATTAACTTCCACATATAAAAGTCCACCAAATTCTCAACCATCCTATTATTAAGGGAATATGTCTTTGTGCATATTGTGTAATTAGAGGGCTGATATCTTATCTATGTGACTGAGTTTAGGGCAAAAATATACTTTTGCGATTGACTACCCTTTGTTATCCATGTGCTTATTTATTTAGGAATGTATGGTTATCCAAATTATGTTCTTTCAAATTAATCTTGTATCAGTTTCTATCACCGTTTCTATCTTCATAACCACTGTCCACTTCATGTCATATATGTATAATAAAACGGCTAATGACATTCTGTCTTGATTAATTATTTGTTATATCGTATATTGAACTCATATTCAACATCAAGATAAATCCAAATAAGACTCAATATTAGCCTCCAAGTCCACATAGACTTAGTAGTCGTGTTTAGTCCAACAATTAGTTCAATTGTTATATGATTCTGCATCAGATGTCAACCAATTGGTCACTAAATCCATTTTTGACATCAATTTTATCGATCGTATCTCCGTTTCATCAGAATAATAGTCTCCAAATTTATTTAAATTTAAACACGTGATAGTCATATTCAGTCGACATTTTATATGATGCAACTCATACATAACTTATTTTACGTATGCCAATCAAGTGTCCTCAAGTGTCCAATACACAATCTAACTTAATTATTTATTTATTTGTTAAAAAATTGGGAAATGAACAAAAATTATACTCATTGAGTGGTAGGGGGTATGTTTCATGAAACCTCTCGGAGAAACATTTATTATTGATCACCGATTTCTTGTCCTTTTGTGCATAAAAATATTTTATAGTCAATTACTCAATTATTATGTATACTTGCCATTTTCTCATATATTATATATATAAAAAATATTAAAATATCTTTTATGAGTCTAGAAACCATAACAAATTCAAAGTAGGTGGAAAAGCATATCTTAATTTTCAATTATAAAGAAAAAGAGTACCATATGCGAAATAAAATATATCAAACTGATATATAGTAGTATTTATTTATTTGACGAATAAAGAGTAGTATTTTTAATTTCCTAATATGGGGTTAGTAATGTCTCGGAAGCATAGTTGTGGGAGACACACCTTTGATGCTTGAGTTTATCCCACACTTATCTACATTTCTTGATCTCGAGTATCAATCGCCATTCACCACCCGTATCATCCGGTGCTTTCTCCCCCTTTTCCATTTATCTTATTTTAATTAAAATTTCAACGACTTGTACTTTCATCTACTTTTTTTGTTGTCTTGAATAATCAAAACTTTTAGATTCTCTTCCTGACTATGGAGGTGGGTGTTGTCTTTGTCAGATTATGTCTAGGACTGTTTCATCTGCACTCTCATCCTCTAACAACCTATCTATTATATATCTATAATAGCAATTGTCTATAGAAAAAATCTAAAATACTTATATCTATAACACATCACTAATACTAAATAAATTAGTTATTTTATTTTTCACTCATTTTATTCTATTTTTTAAATTTGAGACTCAATTTAAATAATTTCTACTTAAAATTTCTCTTTCAATTTTATAATTTTCAATACATTTTATATCTCTCACTTTTCAACATTTTTTTTTTTAAAAAATCTTTACCTTTTCTTTCTTTTTCTTTTAATCAACCTACTCATATTTTCTATCCAACTTTTTAAATTTAAATTCTTTTTTAAAAAAATGAGAAAAAGAAATTTGTATTAATCCAAATGATATTAATAAACATTTTACAAATGTTCTTAAAAGAATTTAAATTATGTGCTTTGAGATTTCAAACATAAACTCTTACCACTCAATTAACTCTTCAAATATTTTAAATTCCGTCAAATATTTATCACTTAGTAAAAAAAAAAATGTACAATTTATTATGATATTTTCTATTAAAAAAATTATAATATTAAGTACTCTAATATTCCAAAAGTATTATAAATTAAATAAGAGATAGTATATTTTTATCCTAAACATATTATATATATAGTGCATATCAAGTGAGAGTACTAAGTTATTGTTAGAGATGAGATGAACTAATCTCAAACCCTATATATAAATAACGGCTATGATTAAAGGATTGAATATATAATATAACATTTAATTTGTTTATTAATGGGAGTCACATTTCTATGGTAACAAGCACAAATAATTTGTGCTTAGACACACTAACAAGTGATAAAAAAAAAATAGTTAATTTATTATTATTACTATTGATATAATAATTTTACATTTTATCATTTAGGTGTGAGTCTAAATTCAAAATATTTATACTTGTAACAATATCAGTTTTGCTCTATCAATAGTTGACAATACTTACTTTATTCTCAAAAGTAAATAACTTATTTTCATTTAACACAAATAACTTCTTTTCTTAATCTAATTTTAAAATAAATAAGTTTTTCAATAATTAAAAATGTAATTTTACCAGCAAAAATAATCTTTTTACTTTCTATTATCTTCTCTCTCTATCTTACATTTTCATATTTTCTTATTTTTTATTCTTTCCATTTCTCTTATCTTTATTTTTTTTATATATTTTTTTCAATTTTCTCGGCTTTGTTAAGTTTCTATAATCCGTTATATATATTCTATAACATATTTTATATCTATTATATATCTATAAATAGATATAAAACATAATTTTATTAATTACTAATATTTCTTTATCAAAAAAAATATATCTATAAATATAATGTCTAACATAAATATTTTCTTACCTTCATTTAATTTTATAACACATAAGAGAAAACATTTATCTTTTTAATTATATTTAACTATTAATTTATCTTTTGAATATCTAATAGATAAGAAGTGTGAAAAATTTATATATATAATTAAAATTTATTCATATAAAATTAATATTTTCAATTTTCACCTACCGATATAAATTCGTAAATTCGTATGAATGCACAAGTATTTTGCTACTTGTTATCAAGTAACGGTATCCTTCAGAAAAATTGAATAGATACTCAATTATTAAAATAAACATGTGGATGGTGTAATTAGAGTTACGCTCTAAGGTGATTCTCCTTTTAAATTAATATAATCGATTTCAACGTAAGTTTAAGTACATAATGTTGTTTCTCTCCTTCCAAACATGGCAGACATGGATTCATTGTCATTATTACATGGGATGAAAGATACTAAAAAAGGTAATTATCATTGGTTTGCACTCTTTGCCATTCAATTGCAAAAGAAAAAGTGAACAAACATGTATTTTTACTAAAGAAAGTGAACAAACAATGAAGCTAAGTCCTGTATTTTTAGTGTGATAAATTACAATTTTTCATAAAAAAATTGTTTTTCTTTATTCATTAAAAATGGATGGTTTTGGATCACCTTAGTCTCCAACTTAATCAAAAATTCAAATTAGCCTTTGAATAATGTCAGTCAATTTAGTCTTATTCATTATAATAGTTATAAACTATTAAGACAACATATTGTGTTTTTCAAAGACTTTTGATAGTACATTATGTCTTTTAAATACTATTTTGATTATTCGATTATTAATTTAAATTTTTTGTTGACTTATGGACCAAAGTGACGGTTCTCTACACTTTTACAGACTAAAATAGCGGTTAATAAAAAAAATGAGTTTTATTAAAATTAAAAAATAAAATAAAAATTCTAAATGTTTGAAACAAAAATATTTGAGGCCACTTTTCTTTTTGAATGTAAAATAAGTTCAAATTAAGGAAAATCAGGCTAACAGAAGAGAGATAAGATATCGAATTTGAATAAATATCATAAATCTAAAATATTTGATACTATTTGAGGATTACCTTATCCACATAGAGGGTACAATAATATTTAGATTATTATTGATAGACCGATTTATTCACTTTATTTTGATGATAATTGCATATCCTATAGAGAAGTTAACTGATTTATAGATTATCGAGATTATACGGTTACATGAAGAACCTTTTAGTATATTGTCATAATAGACACCTCATGTTTACTTCTAAGTTATGGGAAGGTTTGTGGAAAGCACTTGGCACAGAAGTTTAGGTTGAGTTAAGCCTACCATCCTCGAGTTGACAATCAAAATGAAAGGATATATCAATATTTGGAGTACTCATTGACAACGTGTTAGAGGAGTTTGGGGGCTAAGATGATTTATTATTGTTGATAAAGTTCACTTACAATAACAATTTATACTCCAGTATTGGTATGACACCCTTTGTGTGTTATGAGATGTATGACTATCTTGTGTCGGTTTAAGACCAAAGATTACTTGACATTATGGTCAGATATGGTCTAACAGACCACTAAGAAAGTGAAAATGATATAGGAAGAGATGAAGGACACACATAACAAACAAAAGAGCTACTATGATAAAATGAAAAAAAGAATACTGCATTTCGAGAAGATGATCATGTACTTTTTATAGTTACTACATCCATTGATGTTGGTCGAGCATTGAGAATGTGAAACCTTACATCTTGTTTTTTTAGACCTTACCAAATATTGAGGCGTATCGATCATGTAGCTTACTAGATTGTGTTACTACATTCCCTTTCGAATATCTTCCACATGTCACAACTTTATAATTAATTTCCTCACACCCCACCTCTGATTGAGTTAAATGAAATTCAAATTAAAGAGAACCTTACTTTTGAGACTTTACCTTTTATGAATGGATAATCGCTATGACAAAGAACTATGAGGTAAGTCAATTTCATTAAATATTTATCATACTTCAACATAACATTTGACGAATCAATAAAATATGATAATTTAATCATAGATGTTATTATGTCTTACATATGTCGTTGAAATTCTTATCTTGAATTGGGTTTGAAAATAGAAAAATATGACAAGGGTAATTTTATCATTTTATATAATCTAAAAATAAAATATTTATTGAAATTTGAAAAAGAATATTAAAAAAAACTATATTAAAAGTTATAAAAATATTAATATTAATTTAATTTTTTTAACAAATTAAATATAATTTTCTTATAAGCGTAGTTTTTTCATTTACATATCATACTTTTATTTAGCTTATCTAACATATATAATATAATTATAAATTTAATT
Source organism: Cicer arietinum (assembly GCF_000331145.2). Classification (NCBI taxonomy): domain Eukaryota; kingdom Viridiplantae; phylum Streptophyta; class Magnoliopsida; order Fabales; family Fabaceae; genus Cicer; species Cicer arietinum. The sequence goes on from NC_021163.2 coordinate 4,908,971, forward strand.
TGTATATATTATTAATGTAAATTTTTTTTACATAGTTTATAAATCTTATATGTTAGATTATTAGAGATTTGACTTATACCATAAGTAAAAAAAAAATATTTGACTTCTGTCACAAATATCTCTACATTCATGTCAATGAATAATTGTGATATGCTTAAAATATTATTTAGTTACTCGTATTTTTATTACAATAAAAAATTATATATTTAATAGTATTAATAAATTTAAAAAATTATAAATAATAGTTTCATTTTTTAATTTAAATTTTGTATTTTTGTTGTTGTTGATGATTTATAAAATTTAAAAGACTTATTTCATTACCCCAAATGCTAGGGTTTGTTGGGAATCAACCAAAATAACATTACCCTTGCATTCATTTCACATTCGCAACAAAAACCCGAACCCAAATCACAGCTTTCACCTTTGCATTTGTTTCTATTTTTTGAAAATCCTAAATTCCAATTCTTAACATAATTCTCATTCTCAATCCTGATAATCAATTTCGTTTTTATTTCTCTTTTCTTTTTAATAAAATAATTATTTTCTAACTCAAAAACTTTTTTACGTGTTTGATAATTGATTAAAAATCATCAATACATGATTAATAATGAAGGATATTAACTCAACAAATTATTGGCCGGTTACATTATGTAAATCAATCATCAAAATATCTCTACTTTAACTCTGAAAGTCGGACTACATTAAAAGTATTTTGAAATTGTAAAGATATATTTTAAAAGAAATTATTTTTAGAGACTAAAATTAAAATTAAAATGATATTTATAATATCTTGACTACTAAACCGACCTTTAATGTTTTCGCCAACAGTAAAGTTATCATGATTTTAATATTTATGATATTTCTAATGAAACAATAAAATATTAACATAGTTTTTAAAGTTAAAAAATAATAGAGAAAAGTGATATATTTTGTAAAAGAAAAGAGAGAGAAGAGATATATGTAGGTACGGTGATATAAAAATGTAATTTAGGTAGAAAAAAAAATCTACATTTCCTTTGTTTCCTGGCATTTTATAGTTTATGAGATGCATTGGTTGGTTGAGTTCTTATATGTGGATATAGAGCAAAGAGTATGGTGATTCACCTTTGGAGGATTTTTTAAAATCAAGGAACGCCATAATTTATATAATGCTGCACAATTTAGATAGAGTCCAAAATATATCTCAAAGTTAATAAAAATATATCTCAAATAAAACAATAAATACTAGTAATGTATGATTAGACATCACTATTTTAGACATTACTATTTTTCTATTCCCGTTTGACATCTGCAACAATATTATATTCATACTCCTTTATTAATTAACAACCATCTAAAATTAATTAGAATATCAGTTAGTTAAATATTAAGTTTAACAATGTAAATTAACTGAAATTTATCAGTCTTCAATCTTCATTAAATATTTTATATTTTATTTTCGCTAAAACTAAAAAAGCGTCTAGACAAATATGTAATTATTTTTTATTAGTAAAATATATTATACGGTTCTTTCAGTTATCCAAAAATAAAATAAAAAATTATAATAAATTAATTATTTTTTTAACAAGTTAGTTATTTATCTTTCTTTTAGTGTCAAATTTATTATTTATATTTGTAAATATTTATATCAATGATCCTAATTTCAAATTAACAAAATTATAATCCAAACTCTCTCAATTTTTTGAATAAGTTAATGTAATTCTTAAAAAGTTTTGATTGCAATAATCGTAAGAATATAAATCATCAATCAAATTTAAAAAAATAATAATTAAACAAATGAGAATTTGAATAAGATAGATTTTATGATTTTTGACATTAAACACAATTTTATTTCAATTTATATCATGAAATTACATGAAAAAGTATCGTGTTATTTTTTATATGATTGATAATAAAATTTATAGTACTATTTAAAAATAATTAAAAAAAATTGAAATAATATTAAAACTAAAAATAGTCTAATATTATAACTTTTATAAATATTGAAAACTAACTTGATAAAAATCAGTTATATGATCAATTTGATGTTTTGTATAGATTAAAAAACTACGCGATATATTTTCACTTTTATTTAACCATTCATTTCATGGTAAAGAGAAACAAAGTTAAAAAGTTATTTAAAATGATTAGATAAATTATATGAAACGAAATATACAAGGAAGAAGACAATTTTGATATTTCAATTTTACGGGACAGCGATCCAATCGTGTTTCACAATATCATGGGCATGGAATGGACAAGACTAGCATATCCATAGGAAAGTGCAAGGGTATGGCAGCTATGAAACTTCCTAAACTAAATTAAAATAAGAAACAAATAATAAAAGCCAATAAACGTGACGGTGGGATATATATTGGGATTAGGATTAGGACAACGTACAAAGGAGGAACCAAAATAGTAAATTGAAAAATCTTTGGATGTGCCCCCCATAATCTGATGATGATGATATAAGAATTATGCTACTGTACCACTCAACAATTCTCAACTCTGCACCGAATTCCAGAAAGCGACTATTCGCCCCAAAGAAGGATATTTGGGTAGCTTTTGATAAAGATGCATGTTGACTAATTAATTAAACAAAGTACATGGATGATTTTTCGATCTTTTGTTAGTCAAAAGAGATCGTACAAAAAATATGTTGATTAGTTTAAGGTAACATATATCTTAACTTGTAAGGATGCAGGTAAATATGTTGATTAATGGTAAAAATTTTAAGATAATACTCTATTGCAATAAAGATTGCGACATATTTCAAATACAACAACTTGACTTTTAAAACAGTAGTGCATAAGGATTGGAGTAGGTGTTGGTTTAAGGGTGATTGGTGAAGTCCTACGTCAACTATTAATGAGTTAAATGTCGCATATATAATAGTAGTGACTCATATACCTATTGTCTTAAGATTTTTAGTAGAAATGTGATATCAAAATCTCTTGTGATTTTGAAACATTTGATATGTTTTTGCTTTTGACACTCTCTAGACTCTCCCACAGGAGACTCTTAATTTTTTTTTCTCAATAGTCTGTCCCATAGTGACAAAGCATGAATATATATTTTAAAAGGGTCAATTCAAAGAATTAATGTAGTCATAAAACATGATTGTTAATTTTATTCTTAAAAGATTGCATAGAAATATATATGACCTCTTGGTGCACAATAGACAGCATGACCAATTTACTCAGTGCATTGTAGCACAATCACCTACCTACTCATTAATTAAGAAAAACAATTGTAGGGGGCCAAGCTCCGACATTGTTGTCGGGATATATTCATACACACTTTGATGATCAATTAAAAAATTGTCAAAGAATGATAAGCTTTTTAGGGTTAGAATTCTTACGTACCTTTATGAAATCATGGATCTTCTTTATATATTGTCGTTTTAGGATTTTAGATGGTACTCATTATGATTCTCAGAGAAATAATATATGATCTTCAAATTACCCTATGATGTAGGAGGCATGTCCTTCTAATAAAAAAATGGTGAGTGTCATCTGATAGCCATAATAATGGCATGATTGTCATCTGGTGGCTCAAGTTAAGAATACAAGTGAGTTACTGTGTTTGTCATTATTGAATTTTCTCTGCGTCCATTTAGTTGTCGTGATTGGAAGTACATGTGAGTTACGGTAGACATCGACTCTAAATTCTACTCTTAATGGTGGTTTGTCATAGTTTCAAAAAGCTTTTATAATATTATTTGATTAGGTCGGGTTTATCAAAGATCACTCATATTTTAAGCTGGACTTGGATTAAAACACTTTGAGTCCGACCCATAACACAACATATATAAAATCAGTCACATTAGACAACTAATTTATCCTTATAATGGTTCATATTAGGCCACAATTTTTTCAGCAACAACTAATGTTAATATAGTTAGTTTTTGTTGTGGGTAGAGAATTGAATTTGATGACTCTTTATCACTCTACTCTCTAATTCATTCTCCTTAACCACCAACTAATTTACCCTTATAATCCTCAGTAGACAAATAATTTACCCTTATAATTCTCATTAGACAAATAATCTATCATCAATGATTGTTTCACCGTTAAGCCAAGGTAAAGTTGAAATATATAAAAAAAACGCCATCGCTATAAGAGTGTAAAGCAAAAAAAATAAAGAAGTTTTTTTAGTAAGAAAGATAAGATGAATATCAAGAGAGAAAATGGAAGAACGTGAAGAAGGTAGGAGACTCTTATTTCAACAGCCGTCACAACCCATCCCATGCTCCTGACCTTCAATACCTATCCATTTTTTTCTTAAGAAAAACATTATTTGAAAAATAAAATTATAAAATCTACACTCCAATTGTCTATTAGAATATATATATATATATATATATATATATATACTCGTAACCTACCAATTCTCATTCCCATAAATGGAAGTTACAAAAAAATTATAACATAATTGAAATAGAAAAAAGGAGTGTAAATAAAAATCTATGTTGTTGTGAGGGGAGACGCCCTCTCTCCCCTTCCACACACTCTTTAACCATCTACACCTCACCGAAAGAAAAGAAATATCGAACAATCTCTTGCATAAGAAAAAATATATAGTGTTACGGAAAAAAAAAATTAAAATCTAGAGTGAGAAGAAAAAAGGAAAAAGTTGCAATTATAACTTCTATAGATTTTCGAACTTAAGTTATTGAGCTCAATCCCAAATTTAAAAACTTCTTATATTTGTCCATGAATTACTTGTAGGAGGAAAAATGTTTCGCAAAATTAAATCAAAATAATTTAAAATTCAATTTTGATGAAAAAATGGTAAAAAATAGTCTCTAGTAAAAATGGGGTACTAACAGTAGGCCCTAATATAAATGCCCATTAGTAAGGGCTATATTGTGTAGATAGATTTAGGGCCGAAATATTTATATAGTGGGCTGGGCTAGGATTTTGTTGAATAACGTTGACTTTTGTTATTATGAATTGGGTGCAACAGATGCACGTGCAAGGTTGATAGTGTTTTGCAGTGAGAAGAAGACAAAGAAGAGCAGTAAGTAGAACATGTGAGGTGATATGCATCGTGGCGTGGCAGTGTGTGAAATGTCTCGTTGCGTAGTTACGTGTGGGGCCCGATTATGTTTTTACTACGAGAAAAAATATAAAGAAAAAGGACAACATGGGACCCTCCTCCAAGCAGCAACGTTACACCGTATGCATCCTTGTGTTGTCGCTGTAATGTGTCTGTCTATACTTCATTCATGCACCCTTCAAATTCAAATAGTCTTTAAATCACAAACTTGACATTCATGACTATAGTCTTCAATAGTTTTTTAGGAGGGGCAAATTTCTATTAATCATACTTGACATTAATCAGTTTTTTTTTTTCACTTACAGTAGTAGTATTCTTTTAGAGGTAACCAACAAATGACCATTACTATTTTCTAAAAGAAAAAATATATGGTTAATTAAATAACAATAAATGTAAATGGTTGTATATAAATATGTGTAAATTTATATTATAAATACTTGCATCGATGTACTCCTATAAGCCATTTTTCTCATAAAAAAGTATTGAAATGTGATACAACATTAGAATTTTTAATTCAGCTACAATTTTCAACTTCATTATAGTACTTCTAATGGTGAACTTAACATAAATTTTTCAAGTGGTATATTTTGCTACATCATTTTAGAACAATTCATTTATTATTTATTTTAATAATTTAACTCTTAAAAATCATATTCGATTCCAAAAATTTAATTTATATATTAATATTTTATTTATATTTAATTTTATTATAACTTAAAATATTAATTTAAATATTTTAATTAATATATTATTATGCATTATTTTAATTTTAATTTAAAATTAAATTTAAATTAAATTTTTGTAACAATAATAATAAAAAAATTAAATACATGACATAAATAATTAAAAATGATAAAAGTAAATAAGAAATTTAAACTTTTCATCATTTAGTTGAAGAATAAAATAATGTGTATATACGTTGTACCCCAATAAATTATATTAGAAATTTGTTAACTACTTGTTTCATGATTTCTCAATTTATAACTAATATTTATCATGTTAGTAATGTGTTCACTATTTATTTCATGATTTATCAATTTATAACTAATATTTCTCCTATCTCTGCTACCTTCATTAGCCACTTTAGTTGTAATAGGAAGATCATTCAATAATTTGCAACACAAAATAAAATTATTTTTAGTAAAATATATGTCAATAAGTTTAACGGTACCTATTTTCTACTATTAAATCTTTTAAATTTGTATCAATAATGGATCGCCAAATGTTTTTAATTTTATTTATTTATCTATAAATCTTTTATATCTTCTTATTAACTAAAAATATTGAAATAAAAAAAAATTGTTAATAAAAATTTAAATATAAAAAATTGTGTAGTAAAAATTGTATAAGAAAAATTTATAAAAGAAAAATTATTTCAATTAATAAAAAAATGAATTTATATACAAATTAAGTGGAAAAAAAATATAAGTCATAAAATTATTATTATTACACCGTGACGGTGTATATTTATTTAACTCCAATTATAAACACAACAATGAATTTTACGTGACAAGTTGGCGGAATAAGAGATTAAGTTGGAGTTGTTTTTATTCATCGTAGCCATTCACATGAATCCATGTAGAGAGGAAAACAAAAAAGCCTTGTGTGTTTTAGACATGTGAGATAGTATTTTGTTGTGTTTTTTTACAAATGTGAGATAGTATTTCAATGCACAAGTAAATTTCAAATAATTACCATTGCAAATTTATCGGGAATCGAACAAGGAATATTAGAAAATTTTTACGTCGGAGCAATCAATCGGCAAGGAATAATTTTTGACACAAAAATATATGTAATCAACCATTTGAGAATAACTCATCGTTGGGTTAGACAGAAGACAAGGACATACATTCATTACGTATAATTATTTTAATAGTTTTAAATTTTTTAAACATAATTTTTTTTCTTTTTTTTTTAATAAATTTTTTAATCTTAATATTTTATTTTAATTGAAAGATTAAGATAGAGTGATTACTTGTAAGTATATAATTTACATCCATCTATCATTCACTTTAAATTGCTGAACAAATATTCCTAAAACAACAATATTGACCTAATTCACTATAACTACTGTATGATAGTTTCCCAGTAAATCTGCAAAATCCAATAAGCTATTAATTAAATACTGGTATTTAGAAATATCAAAAATCAAAATATTTCAAACAAAATAATTTTAAAATAGATTTGGATCATCTATTTATTTTTCTTTCTTATCTTTAGAGAGATAAAAACATCAATAATATACAAATAAGTTTTATAAATCTTATATTAAAAAAATTGTTTGTGTTTCTAACTATTTCATAACATAAAAGAGAAAATGAGAAAGTAAAGAGAAGATCCTAACTCTTTTAAAGTTCTTTGCGGTTAAAATTTTATAGTTTGTATCAAAGTCATTTTTAAGGTGAGTTTTTTTCTTTACATTTTTTTACAGACTTACATGTTTTCAGTGTAGGATTTGAATTTAATTTTATCAATACATAAATCCCTCACATTTAACACTATTGAATTTAATGTTAATTTTTTTTAATAAGCAAATGCTAGTAATTAAAAGAATTATGTTAGTTTTTGGAATGACATGACGCCCTTTAGATCTGTGTTTCTTTTTAATATAAATTTGAGTTTTTAACAATAAATTATATCAGTTTCAAAATACTAACATTTTTTTTTTGCCAGGAATATATTAATAATCTATAACAAACAAACTCAAGCAATTAAATATAATACCTCAATATTAGTTAAGTTGTAGTATTGGTCCTTCTATTTTAAAAGTTGACAGTTTTGATCTATCTTTTATATTTTTGAACTAAAAATATATATGATAATTTAACATAATTTAAATTATGTAGCATACAAGTTATTAAAATAGAACAATCTAGATGCATGAATTATTCATATGTAATTAATTAAATTATAAAAATAAAAAATTTCAGAAGTTGAAAGTTAAAATTTCAGATAGTTTAATTACGATTTCATGAGTATTAATCTTTTTACAATATTGTGTCATATGGTACGCTATTTAAAACATATCACACAACTATTTTTTTAGTTAAAAAATCATAATAAATGACCAAAACTGCCAAATATTAAAATATGAGGTTAATTTCGAGAATTAATAAAAATAAGAGGATTAAACTACAATTAAACCTAATATTTATTTATTTTACACATGTTATAAAAAATAATAACATCACCAAAGTACTAGTAGTCATACATCATTTGTGCATCTCCCTAAACTATATATTTCTATTTACTCTTTAATATCCATTTGAAAGTCATAAAATGAAAATATATATAAGTTTTAAGCGTGATTTGTTTTTAGTCTATAGATGAAATAATAAATACTACTATAAATTCATGCACACAATTGTGAAATCCCAAAATTCAAACTCAAGATATGATGTCTAATCTAAAATTTTTGACATTTGTTAGAATTGAGTTAGAATTTAAAGACTTAAACGTGAATTTTTAGTTTCAATCAAACAAATTTTTAACAAAATAGGACATGTGTGTGTTTAATTATACATTGATAAAAAATTATTTTGAACTAATTGTTATTGTGTTCTTGAAACCTTTCTAGAACTTTTAGCCAATATTAAGAGTACTATATTCATATCAATCTAAAGTTATATGTAAGATATAGCTTCTCGTGGTGTATTATAATTTTATCACACCAACTTTTCATTTAAACTTGCTTGTAAAATTGATATACTTACTTATGATATGAGTTGAATGAAATTAAAATGATTTATGCTTGTTTAGATAAAGTGATTTGAATAATAAAATTGAGAATACAAATAATATATTTAAAGGGAAAATCTTTACATTTCCACATCAAATTAGCATATATTGAAAAGAAAGAGAAAAAAAAATTCTATTCAAGAACATCACATATCTCAAAATCAATTTTATCTATTATAAATTATTTTTATCTCTAAACAAAAGTGAATTCAAACATGCACACATTCATTTATTCAAGGTGTCTCAATGACATTATAATCGATGTATTCACATCAAGACACAACAGAGCATACAATTACAAAAAAAAAACTTAACTTCACTTCTTCTTCTTCTTCTTTTTTTTTTTTTAAGAAAAAGTACTCAAAATCTTACTTGGTAACTTTTTTTAAATCAAGGCATTTTTCGTAAAGTTTATTCTCTCAAATAATTAAATGCATTTAATAGATTGACTTTTCTCAATATATATATTTTCATATGCATAGGTAAGATAAATTAACTTTTTAAGTAAACGGTTATGAGATTTAGATAGTTTGTAAATGAAATTGCTTAATATAATTGGAGTGGAAGTAATTAATGTAACATTCAAAATTTTGACATCAAAGAAAAAAATCAATTTAGGCGGGACTTTAGCTTGCTTAAACTTCAACTTGTTTTCCCTTTGTAATTGAAAGAAAAAGACACTGAAAATTCCTCTAACCTTTTTTACTATTAGTTCCACTCCCTTACTATAGTAAAGTGGAGAATGTCCTAAAGAATGTCTTGTTTTCCCTTCCTTTATTTTTTGCAGGGTCAATGTCTTCCCTATTAAAAGATATAAATTAAAAAACATTGACTGATTACTCTTTGTTAAGATCAAGAAGAAGAAATCGAATATACATAAAATTTACACTTACACTTCCACATTGTAAATAATATTGTTCTCATTCCTCTAGCTGTCGGTGCTCACCAAATTCTACATTTTTCAAATATACATTCAATTCAAAGAGAGCTATCAAAATTAATACTCCTGGTCCTTTATAATAACATTATTTTTTCAAAATTTCATATGAAAATAATATTTATATTTTGAAAACATAAATTTATTTTCTCTCCCAATTGTAAATGTAATAATTAAAAAATGACACATATTTTTTTATAAATTTATTACTACTATTAATTTTCTGATTACCAATAAATTTTATAAGTGAGTCTTATAATAAAAGATATATAAAATAAACAATATATATGTTCCAAGACATAGCTCAAATGCTTACTTAAAAAATATTGAGAAGAAAATTTGATATCCAACTGCTACTAATATAACATATTAATGACTTTAATTTGCTTATAGAAAAAGTTGTACTTATTATATGTCATCCAAAATGTACAAATCAATGAAAATGAAAACTGATCAAAATCCAAAGAAGGTACTTGCATATCAAAGTTTTCTCACCTCCATAATGGTGATGAAATTAATTACCAGCATGCAGGCCCCACTTGAGAAGACTCACCACCTTTGTTTTCATCTGCTGGAGCTACTTCAATTTGGTCTTGAATATTTTCTTGCACATTCAAATTACTTTCTTGGTTTTGATCAGATTGTAGAACAAGCTTCCCTTGGTTATAAAGATTGCTCAATAGATGAAAGTAAGGACAAGTTCTTGAGTCAAGTGACCTTTTCCTATTAGCATCCTTAGTTTTTCTAAAGTACTTGTTTATGTTCTCCCATTTCTCTTTGCACCTCTTTGCACTTCTCTTGTACCCTAACTCCAACATTCCTTGTGATATTCTCTCCCACAAAGGAGCCTTATTCCCTTCCTTTTCTTCATTGTTGTTATTATTATTATTGCACCTCAAGTTTATCAATGCCAACACTTCATCTTTTGGCCATCTTCTCCCAATATCCTCTTTCTCATTGATAATAAGATTACTATATGAAGATCTTGAATTTTTAACAAGTGGAACACTATCTAGAGAAGAAATATTAGGGTTTTTCTTAGAAGGAAGGTTTGAGCTAGGGTTTTCAAAAGAAGGTGTTGGTTGAATAGTTTTGTCAATAGAAGAAGGAATATTAGGGTTTTGAGAGTGCAATATTATGGAAGAATTTAATAATGTTGTTACCTTAGTAGTTGAGAATTTGTTCAAAAATTCAATAATATTAGCTTGTCTATCACCAGCAATAGCTTGCTCACGTGCCATCAACTCAAGCTCTTTGTTCATTTTCTCCATCTCTTGTTTCTTCCAAGCTTCTTCTCTTTCAAACTTCTCTTCATCTCTTTTTAACATATCTTCAATAAGCTTGTTGTGCATCTCTTCTTGTTGTTCTATCATTTTCTTCACAACACTCTCACAAAAACCCTTAAAAACTTCAAACCTATTTTCACCTCTCTTTCTCTTCCTCTCTTCATTTGTCACACTCTCTTCTTTTTTCTTTGTCACCAATAAATCGTCGTTTCTTGAATCTTCATCATGGTCCATCTTGTCTTTTCCTTCACTTGGCTTTTCACTCTCAACAACTTGATTATTATTATTATTATTATTATTATTATAAAGCTCTTCAAGTTCAGTAACAAACCGATAACTCTTACCGTAATTATTATTATTATTATTATTGTTGTTATTATTATTATTATTAATATTAATGTTGTTGAAAAATCTACTTTCTTCTTCAAACTTCTCCTTGCATTTATCTGCACTACGTTTATATCCAACCTCTGCTAGCTTCCTGTGCACACAATAAATACATAAATCCAAAAAATAAAACAAAATAGAAAGCATTTATACACAACCGTATTCAACACGTAGTGATGATGATAATAAATTAATTGTTAATAGACAAATTCTGTTCCTTGAATTTTCGTCCGTTGCTAGCCCTGTTTTTCTCGAGGTTTGTGTCTCGTGGTGTCAGTGTGAGCTGAATTGAAGGTGCACGTGTGCGTTTGTCTACCACATGGAAGTAGTAAAAATCATACCACATACTAAACAACTTTATTTTTATACACACAAAATATTACTAGGTCAATGATTGTGAGACAAAAATTCAATTTTTTTTTATCAACAATTAATTATTGATATGATCATTTAGAAAACTAAAGTGTCTAGTTAATAATTTCATTAAATGACTTAAATAAAGTTAGTTGAATGAAGTGTTGCGATGTTGTTGCATATACTTAATTTTATGTATATTTGATTTATAACTATGGTTGAATTGGAGTTAAAACAGAATATTTAATTGCAATTATATAAAATTGGTGTGTTGGCACGAGTGAATAGACTAATATAATATACCTTGAGACGTGTTCCCAAGTGAAATCTGGGAACCAACTTTCCATGTTGGATCTGATCTTCAAAAGTGTAAGAATTTCGTCATTAGTCCAAGGATCAACGAGTTGTGGAAGAATTTGTCTATGATCTCTTTCAATTTGGAAGTTCATAGAAGGAGTAGTAACACTAGTGTTTTCTTGTTTGTCTTCATCTTTTTGGTGGTGTAATGGGTGCAAGAGATTGGGTTGAACTTGGAGTGGTATTTGATGATGATGAGAAGGGTGGTTTTGTTGGTTATAAGGATCAAAAGTAGGAAAAGTTGTATTATTTGGAGTTGAAGAAAGAGGAAAAGGTAAGTGAAGAGGTAGTGATGAGGTTCTTGGAGTTATGAATTGGTGGAACTGGTCAGGGACTCCATCAAACATGTTTGTGTATTGTGTTTGTGTGTGTAAAGAGTAACAACACTCTCTCTACTTTTCTACAACTATACTTCTTCAATTCAATTTCTATGCTTTGCTCACTGTAAATTAAATCAACTAAATGTTATGTAATACAAAAACCCTTCAATCTTTTCTCTCTCTCTCTCTCTCTCTCTCTCAATCACGTTTATCAAAAAATTTGTCCTTGTATGGAAGGGAAAAAATAGCCCACCACCACACCCTAACAAGAAAGTGAATTCACCACCCCAATAAATAATGTTATATGCAATAATATTTTTTTAAATCAAAATATCTTATGCACACAATTGTAAATATTATTTTTTGAGTTGGATAAAACATTTTGATATTGTACTTATGAATTGATTATAGGTGATTAAAGTTTGTTACTTCTAAGTTGGCTAATATTGACTTCTTAAGTTTGTTAAAATTTGATAGTTTAATGCAATCATTACATAAAATATACAATAATATTTATTGTAATTATTTTTCCTCAATGAATAAATTTCAATTAATTTAATATTTCTCTGAATTTTTTTTTTTTAAATTCTATTATGCTACTTAACATGATATTATAGAGTTTTGACGTCCTTCGTGAAGAGATTATTGTAATTATTATTGAAGAAAATCTCAATTTCCATGCAATCATTGTTCTTTCTATTCATTTAGGTTTCATCTTTTGAAAAAAAATTCAATAATTTCTTCTACATCTTAACAATTTCGAAAGAAAAATCTTCAATTCAATTTCTCTCATAACATCCATGCGCAAGCTTCCAAGGGTGATCTATGGTTGCACATCATATAAGATTGGATTTGTGGATTTAATCTTTTGTAAAGACAATGATATTGAAAAAAACACAAGTCTCACATGAATAAGAGATAGAGCTCTATAGTAGTGTATAAAGAAAGACAATCATCACTTTACAAGTCGATTTTGTAAGGATAAGTTAGGTCCAATATAAAACCTAATTTGGTATCAGAGTCTGGTTGATCAGACCACCTAGAGATGATAATTAGACCTAGACCCAATGGATACTCGCAAAAAAAAAAATCCACAACGAGTATGCTAAAAACTCGCATAATGGGTATGAGCACGGAGACGGGCAATTACCCGCAAAACTAAGTAGATATGGATGCGGGTACGGGTACTGGTACTATAGTACCCTCCCCGCCCCGCACCCACACTTATATAAATATATTATTTATTTATTTATTTATTATATTAGTATTTAGTTTAATTAATTGTTTTCTTTTATGTTTTAACATCTCTTAATATCATTGGACCACTACAATATTTATAATCAAAAGATAAACGTTTGCAAACTTTTTAAGAATTTGATTATGATGAATATGTAAATAATTAGGACTTTATAACTAAGAGTTATATCTTATTAATCGTGACTTTATAATTATAAATGCAACTTTCTATCAATTGTTTTTATAGATCTCGAATAATATTATTGTAGGACTTGCAATTTCATAAAGTATTATTATGGATATTTGAATGTGTATTGTAACGAATGTTCATTTGAAATATTTTGAGTTAGAAAATATTTTGGTTAATAATATTTTATGATTGGATTTAAAATATTTGAATAATTTTTAAATTTGATCACAACAATATCATTTATTTATCGTTCTATTTTAGTTAAAATGTGGGTAATGGGTATGAGTACGAGCACTTAGGTATCCAGAGGCTAGAGAGTAATGGTACGTGTATTGAAATTGATACCCAAGAGGATACGAGTATAAACATTTCTTTAAACTACAGGTATTTGTTTTACATGCTTGTATACACAATATGGTATATATTTAGTATTTTTCATTTTCTATATGTTTTTATCATGTATGTGATAGTTAAATATTTTCCATTTTCTGTATGTTTATGTCATTTGTTAGTTAAACAATTCTCTTTGTGCTTATACTCTATATAGTGTAACTTCTTTTTTGTGTGTGCTTTTATCTTATATATGATGGTTAAGTTTTTATAGTCAAATTTGACATTTGAAGATCTAAGACTATAATCTTTGATTTTATTGGAGTGAGTGAGTGAATACACCAATTTTTTTTTTTTTTATCTTAGGTCAAAGTAGGTCGCAAACTTCAACAAGAATTATGCATGTCGACTACTATCACTTTCTTGATATTTTTTTTTTGTTTATGTTAATACAATTTGTATTTTTTAAAATATTTTTTATTAATTAATTACATTGTATTTTATATATATTGTTGGTTTCAAGTTGAAAATGTTAATTCTTATTTCTAACTTGTGAATGCTATTAGATATTGTTAAGAATTAGTTATAGGTAGTTGAAGTTTATTAAATTAATTAGAATAGACTTAAATTAGTAAAGAGTTGTTTGCTCGATACAATCACTATATACAAATTATCGTATATTTATTGCGATAAATTTTTCTCATGAAATCAATTCCTAAATTCAATATCTTTTCATTATTTATTTATTTATTTTTAATCTTTTTCAAGAAATGTAACACAGTTGAATTTTCATAGTTAAATTCGAAAATAAAACCTATGATTTAAAAGAGGTCCAATTCCAAAGCTTCGCATCCAAGTTCTCTATGTTATGCATTCAATTAAAACGTGATTTCCTTGAACAAGTCAATCAAACCACGTTATAAATAAAAGGCCACATTCAATGCATTTTACTATTTTTTCTATTTTCAAATAAAATCCAAACCCATCTTTATCGTATTTACATAACCTTCTTATCAAGAAATTTAGGTAGCTTTTTTAAGTCTTATCACTCTTACAAATCATTTGACGCTATTATTAGTTGAAAAAGTTAAATAATTGACGGTATTATTAGTTCAAAAGGTAAATAATTAGAGACTTGTTCCTACCTATATCATATTACTTCGGTGTTACGAACATAGAAATCGAATAATTTATCTTTTATTCAATAGTAATTTATATGTGATTATGTTAGTGGTTTGTAGTCAACAAGAAAAAGAATTTAGTTACTTGAATGGAAAGGAAAGAAGAGAGAATAAAGAAAATTAAAATCGATTATGATTGGGGATTGAAGAATACGCGCGTGGAGGATGAGTGTGGTAAAGTGGTACTTGGTAGTGTAATGGAATGGGAAAATGATAGTACTTGATAAAAAATTAAAAAAAAAAAAAAGTTTTGGTTGTAACTGGGCCATTAGAATCCTATGCAGTAGCTGATAGTCATGATGGTGTAATTAACGGCATGAAGATGGCAGGACACGTGAAAACATGCAGAGTATGGGACCAATTATTTATTTTAAGGATGGGAATCTTCACATGGTACAAAGGAATACAGTGCTATTGTACAACTTCATCCCAGACCCCCTTTTTCCTCTCTTAAGTTAAAACTTTGATGGACTCATTTCTCTAATCTTTTTATGACCTGATGGGATTTTTCAATTTATTGATTCCACATGTTGGCCCTACTTTTCCATGTTTATTTTGGATCTAACATCTCCAACAATAAGAATATTTCCCCCACCTTTCAGGATTTACTTTCCACTTTCTCATCCTTTTCATTTTTCTTACCATCATCATTCATTTTTTTCAATTTTTAATCTCTTCTTTTTTCCATTAAGTTTCGCACTACATTGTATTGGGATGAACCCAAATGAATTTTGTAAGAATAGATAGATACTCTAAATATAAAAGAAAATAATAGAGTATATGGTCACCAAATAAGATACCCCTTTTACTTTGTGCATGAATATGTATTGCGATAATCTTTTAAAATATATGTTTGTTTTACTTTGATAAAATTTTTAAATTTTAATGATTATTACGTAGAGAATATGAAATGTTGACTATCAAAGATGTACTTTTAGAAATAATGAAAATATGAAAGATGTAATTTTGTTTATATTTTAAGACCAGAGGTAATATAATTAAAATTGGTATAATATATGACTCAAATAGTTTGTAAGTGTTCATTAAATTTTATAGTGAAATGAAATAAATATAAATTTATTTGTAAGTGTTGGTTAAATTTTAAAATATTTGAGTGACATTAGGATTGAATATAAAAATATTATAGTATAGATGAATTTAAGGTTAAAGATGATTAAAAGGAAAGAAAAGCAGAAGCTTTTAGCGTACGGGAGGGATGAGGTGTGCGAAATAGGAAGAGGGTGGGGAAAGTAGTTAACAATGCAAGATTTAACCAGCTTGCAATGAGTTGTAGAAAGAGATATGTCATCCTCTTAATATTGTTGTTACATATAAGCAGCACTTTTGTACGTGGTTACGTGCCACTTTTCTCTTCGCTTTTTCAGTTTTGACCCACTTGACTCAATGCTGCAAATTGTACCAAACTTCATCACACTCAGCTAGGAGGCGCATTTACTTTTTCTAGCTTCTCTTTTTTATTTAATTTCAAATTTAAATATTTATGATCTTCATAAATTAATGTTTTTTTTTTATTTAAAAAATTTCTCATGTTGTTAATTACTCTTATAAAAAGCCCACATGTAAATAAGAGAAGAGACAAAAATAAATAAAAATACAAATTTATACAAACGAAAATCAAATAAAAATATATATGTTTGATTCATGTAAATGCACGTTTTTTATTTTATTTTCGTCATTGTCATTTTGCATTTTTTTTTTTATTTTCATTTCTTATCTATTTGTCATGTTAGTTTTTGTAACCGTCACCAATAGCAAAGAAGATTTTAAGACAAAATTAAACTTATAGAGTTAAATTTAAAAAAAAAATTAAAAGGATGAAAAAAAAGACACTACCACACATATATTTAATCTACAAACCGAAAGAGAAAAAAAAAGTCCAATTGAATTCGAATAGTTTTTTTAACTAAAAGAAATAAAATGCATTGATTGAAATTGTAAAATACATCATGCACAATACAAATGCAAATTTACTAAAAACATATATAAAGAATGAATCTACAAACATATTTACAAAAATTAAGTTAATAGCGTAATATATTAACATAATACAAAAAGACAATCATCTTAAAGCAATCATATCTAATACAGCAAAAAGAAGAGACTTATGGTTCGTTTGATGGATAAGATAAGAATAAGTTATCTTTATCATAAATGAATTTAGTGTGTTGATGAACCACGATTTAATAAGTTAATCAAGAATTCTATCATATTCGATCTCTCTAGTTGAAATTTCTATCATAAATGTGAGATAGGTTAGAAACCAGCATAATAAAGTATAAATATAAAATAATTTATAAAATATAATCTAAAATATAAAAATGTAAATCTAATCAAATAGAAAAATAATTAATAGAATTTGATATTAAACTTAAAAATAAAATATTAATAACTAATTTAAAAAATATTTATGATTTTACACAAAGGTAGTTTTATTTTACTATATAATTTAATAAATTAGTATTCACAATTATAAAAATATGAAAGTTAATTAAAATTTTAAAATAAATATAATTTGTTTATAAGATATTCTTGTCATTTAAATATAATATATATCATATCTTTATTTACATTCTAACAAATAAAATATAATTATTTGGTTACTCGTGATTTTGTTTTTAAAATTTTAATCATTTAGTAAGTAGTTTTAATATAAAATTATTTCATTACATGGGTGGATTGTTTAAACTTTTACGGATAAACTTTTAAATCATTGAGTACGGAAGAAAAATACATGTTTGGATTGTTTGAACTTTTACCATTGAATCAAAATGAAAATGTATGGAATTCAATCACAACTCTTTGTAGCTTCTTTAGGGTTTTCCTCGGTCTTAGGGATGACAATTATATCTAAATTTATTGGATACCTCAAAAAAATCAATAATGCATAGGATAAAAATACGCATAATAAATTATAAGTATGATAACGAATAATTATCTGTAAAATTGAGCAGATATGAGTGCATGTACGAATAATTACACACAAAATTGAACGGATATAAGTGCAGAAACAAGTATTATAGTATTCATCCGTCCCCACCACCACTTATATAAATATATTATTTATTTATTTATTTATTATATTTGTATTTTTTTTTTATTTTTAACATCTATTGGTATTATTTGACCACTATAATATTTAAAATCGAAAGATAAATATTTACAAACTTTTTAAAAATATAATTTTAATGAAGAGATAAATAATTGTGACTTTATAACTAAGTTTTATGATATTAACCATGACTTTTATAATTATACTTAACTTTTATATCATTGAAATATTTGTATATATATATATATAAAAGGTATTTTGGTAAATTGTTCGAGAATAGGGTTTCCACAATGTAGGATATGATGTCTGTCCCCGAACTACTATCTCAGGGAGTTTCTCTTAATTCTGTCTCTGCGGAGAAATTGTTTTCTTTCATGGGGTTCCAAATGGAACAATTTATGCTGCAACTCTCACTTACAAATGTAAATTTACACTTCTATCAAGATATTCATGCCCAGGAACTAAAACAAATGGATATAATTTAATGAGGTTGTACTCTTTTTATCAGCTACTAATATGGATTGAGTAATAACTAAAGAGAAATGTTTGTCGAACATTAAATTTGACATCAACACAGTATGTGTATACAATTTCTAAGTTTTGTATTGGTTTTTTTTTTCTTCATGAATACATATTTCAGTTGTATTTTATATGATATCAGATACGGTATCAAAAAAATTTGTGTCTAAATATCACACCTCATAACTTATAACATTACTTTCAACAACAACAAAAAAGTTAATACACCCAGAACTTCAATAACAATTATATGAAAATAATCTTCAGACCCCCAAAATTCTCGGGGTTTTACTAGATCTAAAAATTTAATAGTTCAAAATTTTAATTTAATAGTGAGAAATGAGATTAATAATATTATTAAAAATTCAAATTTAATAGTATTTTTTGAATAAATATTGAATGGAGGTGAATGAGCTATCACCGTTTTACAAAATGCGGTGGGATGCATTTGTATTTTGGCAGGCCCAACATAAGCCCATTCTTCGTACCAAATCTTAGTTTAGTTCAATTTGTTGCTCACATCTTCCCAGTGAGAAAAGAAAGGAAGATTCTCAATATAGCAGTGGACTGTTTAATACACTTCATTTTTAAATAAAAAATAAAAACTATCTATTTATCTAAAGACACACTTAATTAATAATACGAAGTATCTTGAAAAACAAAAACAAAATTGAACAAATCTATATACATAAATTATTCTAAAAATATTGATACGAAAAATATACTCCATATTTTTTAATAAATTTGAAAAGTGTTAAAGAGGCATATAAAATTAGATGAATTAATAGACTATACATTCATAATTTAAATATTTTTTTATAAATAGAATAGTAAATAAATTTTCACATAATAATGAGTTTTTGAATTTGAATCTAACACATAACATCTAGTCTAACAATATCAACAATTATCGGTTAAGTTAAGTCTTAAAAAAAATTTAAATATGGTTTTATATAAAATGTTGAATCACATTTTACCATATATGTACCTTTTGAGAAACTATATTATCAAATAAAAAGGCAATGAAATATATTTTTCTAAGTTAAAAACAATTTTATATAATATACTTGAATGCTTTTAAAAGAAACTCATTAACTAACTATTTACGTTTAAGTGGAATTAGTTAGTTTCATGTCGATTATGAATGAACATAATATTAGATATATAAAATAGGTGGAAGTTTTGAGTAAAGATACATTATCAAAGTCTATTGCACTCTTAGAGTATTTGGTTTATTGTTACTCCTGCACGTATTCCCAAACTCTCAAAATAGAGTCTTGATTTGTCTTGGTTAGAAAATATGTTTCATTAGTTATAACAACCATGAGTAATTATTCCCACGTCAACTACAAATGAGTTAAATCTTGAATACATAAAAGAGCTTATCTATATATCTAAGGTCTTAGAGTTTTTGGTAGATATATAATTTCAAAGTCTCTTGCCGTTCTAAAACATTTTTTCTTTGTAGCTCTCGTTTAACCTAGACTCCCAAAGACCAACATGATTGGAAGAGTTGGCAACACGACTCAATAATAAGACATAAGACATAAGCCATTGGGATAACTTAGTGTGTCTATCAAGGGTCTAAATTCTTTTTTTTTTTTAATTCTTTTTTTTATTTTAACCATGCATTTGGTTATCAGGAGAATATAGAAATTCATAGTCTGACTACATAATAAGTATAGTCTAATTAAGGGAATTGAGTTGCTTAATTAGTTTGACGTAAGAGTTGAGAAGTCAAAAGTTCAATTTTTTTTTTACATAAAAAGGAAAATTACAAAATAAATTAAAGGACATTACAAAGGAAGACATCCCTTATCATTATTAGCAAGAAGTAATGATTTGAAAGGGGGAGTAGGCAGGTCAACAATACTAAAATCGATACTTAAATTAAGGTTAGTCAAATTATCTGCATACCGATTAGTCTCACGATAGACATGATTAACCACACAATTCCATTATTCGTAATTCACAAGAGAGATGACTTCTTAGAGAAGTGGCATAAGATAGTCACTACTCGTTCTTCTTGATTGAATCATGTTGACTACAATAAAAGAGTTTATTTTCATCAAAATTGTAGTTAAACTTAAATTGCAAGTCATTTGGAGACCATAAACTAACCTCCAAAACTCAACTAACCTAGAGATAACTCAATTTAGATTATCAAATAAATTAAAAATATAAACTCCTCTATGGTATTTAATAAGCCATCCACAAGTAGTGATATTTGTTGTGCTGCGATAAAAATCATCAGTATTAAATTCGAAAGAGTTAACATAAAAAAAGATACCATTTAACATTAATCTTCCTCTTGCGAGCCTCTATAAAAAAAAAGGGATGACAAAAATAAAAATATTGATTAATGAAGAAAAATTATCTGTTAAAAAATTATACAAATTACTCAAGATTAAATAGTGTTCATGCAAAAATTAATTAGTTTCTATCTAATATTATAATTTTTATAAAGAAAAGCGAGTAAATGGGCAAGGCAATGCACACTGTACTCATTTGTACGTTAGTGTGTATGATTTAAGATATCAAAATAGAAAGATTTTTTTTAAGATTTCATGTGAAATCAAAAATAACTTAATCAAATAATTTATTATTGAGTTTTTAATTAGACAAAGTCTTATAAGTAGTTGATAGCGACTTCTTTTTTTAGATTAAAATGATGCATTCCATCGACGGAAGCTGAAAAACAGCTAATAACAAGAAAGACAAATATATCCGAAAAGACAAAATATTAATAATTTAATTCTTGTTGAATAACAAATTGTTTAATTCTCAAATAATTGATAATTTCATATTGAAATATGATTTTAAAGGAGGTCAATTTAACGGTTAAAGTTATAAATTATCTAAGTTTCGCATGAAACATTTATAAAATATTGTTATCTTAGATTAGATATGCGATCCACAATTTTATGAACACTATTTATTTTATTGTAAGAATAAATATGAAACATATATTCAGCAAAAATAAAAAAGATATATATTGATAATTCGTGTAAAGAAAAATAAAAT
Organism: Cicer arietinum; assembly: GCF_000331145.2. NCBI lineage: Eukaryota > Viridiplantae > Streptophyta > Magnoliopsida > Fabales > Fabaceae > Cicer > Cicer arietinum. The sequence goes on from NC_021163.2 coordinate 4,930,940, forward strand.
CTACAAGTGCTTAAAGAATCTAAATATTGGCACAAATGTTGAAGATTTTAATCTTATTAAACCCTTTAGTTATCGCTATTAAACCCTAAGCCCGAATAGAAACAAAATACAACATTCTCTGTAATTTCTGCAACTATCTATTGACGGCGATGGCTGATTCTTCAACCATCCCAAACGACTCTAAAACACGTCCTTATCATCCCTACCAGCACCTCAACATTCCCATCGACAAACTCTACAACCTCCCCACCTCACCGGAGCATCTTTTCCACGAAGAAATCAGAAAGCGCCGTTCTTGGGGCGACAATCTTCAATACTACACCGGCACCGGCTACCTCTCCGGCGCGATCATCGGAGGCACCAAGGGAACCATTGAAGGCATCAAGGCTGCCGAATCCGGTGAATCTCTTAAGCTCCGGGTTAACCGAGTTCTTAATTCGGGTGGTCAGGGAGGTAGAAGACTCGGTAACTCGCTTGGCGTGTTAGGTTTGATCTTTGCGGGGTTGGAGAGTGCTATGATTCATGTTAGGGACACGGATGATTTTGTTAATAGTGCTGTCGCCGGACTTGGGACCGGAGCGCTTTACAAGGCTGCGGCGGGACCTCGGTCGGCTGCTATTGCCGGTGCTGTTGGCGGGATTACGGCAGCTGTGGTAGTTGCTGGAAAGCAAGCTTTGAAACGATACATTCCTATATAACAAAACAAAATTTAATCGTAATTCAATTTTAGGGAGGGATGATGAATGGTGATCCAAGTTTAGAGTACATTTGGTGGTTTGTCATTGAACTGTTGCTTTTGTTAGTTTTAGTTCATGTTTGAATTGATATGTAGTTTGGCGAAATCACTGTACCACGGTGATATATCATACAATGAAATGATTCTGCAAAGCAAAACTCTGTCAATTTAAACATGCACTTAGTTGTTGCTACATGTCATACCATTGGTAGTAATTTGTTATTGCTTTTGAAAACCCTCTCCGTAAATGATGTATTTACAATGAAGCACAAATGTGACAGTGTATTTTAAATAAATTGCTTTATTGATTTAAATAAAATTTTCAATGCTTAGCTTAAAACAGAGGAAGCTAAATAAAATGTACAATGCACTTGTTGATGTAGGAATTTCAATCAGCTTATATGGTGTTAAATTGTCTAGTAAAAGAATGATCAAGTTTAATAATAGAAAATCTTGTCCATATATCTTCACTTCACAGATAATTAACAACAGAAACAAATAGTGCTTAAGAGGTGAAACTGTTGAGTTTAGATATCTATCTCAAAAACCATATTCTTAAAAGAATAATCCTATTGTCAAATATGGGGCTTCTCCTACTACTTTTTTTTTTACCGTGATAGGAAAAACAATCATTAGTCAACAAACGTCATCAAAGAATAGAACCTACACTAGGAATGTTATACATTAATTCAAAAGTAGCTATATATATATATTATGTGCAGTGCTTGAAATCTTACTCCATGTTGAAATGTGTCTAGATTTCAACATCAACCAACACGGGTTCGGATAGGCTTTAGCTTAATTCCTAAACTCTCTTGGGAGAGGAGTTCCGGTGCCATGCATGAATGACCAGAAGGACTTGCCGGACTTGAGCCGTTGCTCGATGAGGAGGAAAAATGCGGTTGTCTGTGAAAGCCAAAACCCATTAAGAAACACTCAATTGGTACTATCATAGAGTTTGGGTGCTCTTCTGTTACTAGTGACCCACAAGCTTGAACCTGATCAAGTAAACATCGTAAAGCAATCGCGTTATGTGTTATTATTTACCGGGAAGAAATTTTCCCACCCTCCAAGTAACTTCAAAAGTAAACTTCCGAAAAAGACATAGTTTTTATGCCGTGCAGATAGACATAGACTACCTACCTCAACAAGTGCACAGAATTTGCTGTCCATTTTTGCACTCATGTAGACAGATTCAGCATGGAATGGACTACTCTCTCCTGCAAATATAAGTGTCTTGCATTGCAAGTTCTTTAAACCCGCGCTGAGGTCGTGCCTTCTGCAAGCAATTCAACATATTGGTAATGAGTCATGGTAACAATTGGTAAGTTGCTACAGATTTTATTTTCCAGCAATCTGTAGGCTTTATCTTATTTGGAAGATAATGACATAGGAATCAATATCCATACAAGAAATAACAATCTTTTGTTGAATTGATATCTTTTTACATTTCATGCCATATTAGTCCACAGCCACAGGCTACAATTTGGTTAAAATAAAAATCAACAATATGCAATAGTAACTACTACAAGATATTTTCTTAGTGTAAAAAATAATTTCTAAGTTCAACATTGAATGTTTCGAGAATATTTAGGGTTATTATCAATAAAAACAGGATTGAAGCTATTACACAGTTGTATAAAATGGCTCAGATAGATTGCAACCCTAGAGGAAGGAGTGGAAGGGCCAAGATAAAACAAAAGAAAAACAATCAGAATTTTTTTCAAAAACATCATCACTTACGCATTAACTGCTTGAAGAAAACGCATGACATTCAAACTTTGCCTTTCATCCAGAAGCTGTAAATGAGGATCCATTAGTCAGAATTGCACACTTAAAAAAATTATCCCTTAATTCCCTAGATAAATTATGCATGTACTCAAGAGGCAAAAATTTCTATATGTATTAGTTGTTACCAAAATAGAGATTTACATACTCTTCTACAAGTTAGTATTACATCTGATTCTGCTCCCTGAAGACTGCATCTAAGCTCCTAAAAAAAATGTAGAGAAGTAATGTCACCTCGAGAAATGATTCTACCTGCATAATATTTGATAAAGAATGAAAAAATACCTTACTAAAGTAGCGCTGTAGGAGGCATTCTTTCAGTAAACCACACATACCATAGAAGTATAATAAGTTCATCAAAACCTGCATGAATGTAGTAAACATGTAAACCTTCTATTTCAAGGGGATGAGTAATCTTATTCATTTTTCTTTTTGTTTTGCTGTATACTGATAGCAGTTAGTTTTCACGGTTATACAAACTTCAATGTGCGTCCTTCCTAAAACTACATTTTCTATCTTTGCTAGAACCTAGGTAGTTAATTCCAGCGTTTCACGGCGAGATCCCGCTGTCCCGGTGCGGTACAGTGCCTGACCGCAACGGCGTAATCCGCGACAGCGTGAAACAAGATCCCGACGAGATTTGGGCGAGATCCCACTATCCCAGCATAGTTAATCCGAACGTTTCCCGGCTAGATCCCGCTATTATTTCTTCCTTCTTTGTTTTATTGTTTCTACTTTTACCTAAGAAGAAGAAGTAGAATATGCTAATTGAAAATGATGGTTATCTTTGATTCCTATGCTAGAACATGCATTTGAGTTTTAATATTTAGTTATTTTTTTACTGTGTTAAAGACTTCAATATGCATCATCTTTATTTCCTTGACTTTTGTTGGTATTTCAATGCATGTTTTGACTAAGAATAAGACTTGTAGATTCTTATTACTAATTATGAATGTTTTAGAGTTTGAGTCATTTGTTAATTTTGCATTAAATATAGGTTTATATAATATTATTCATGTAATTTATTCAAAAAAATAGCAATTATCCCGTCTATCCCGGAACGCGCTATCCCACTTTTGGGGTTGGCTGCGACGCACCGCTATCTAGGATTAACTACCTATGCTAGAACCACTGTAATAATGCATTGGGACGCGAGAATTTAAGTGTTGGCTGACTTTCCAAAACATGAGCTAAGGGTTTGTTTAGAATCACGACAAGATGGCTTTAAAGGTGTAATTAACTAAAAAATTGTTGTTTCAAGCTCAACTAACATGATTGGTACCACAATGGATTTGTTAGAATCATGGTGTTTCATCGTGATTTTACAAAACCTATAACTTGTAATTTTGCAAAATCATGGTAGTTCACCGTGATTATGGCAAACTCACTGTAATACCAAACATGCACTTAGGGTGTTACCGTGGAACCAATGATTTCCAAACACACATATAAATAGCATGACATCCATTAGTCTAGTTGTTGGTACTTCAATAGATAGCATATATATGATAAAAGCATGCAGATGGAGATGAAACCTTGTTGTAAATCCATTCAGTCCATGAAGGTCCTTTACAAATTGGTGAAACAAGAATCAATCCAAGCACTCGTTCTTTGTATTTCATCTGTGAAATGACAAAAAGTTAACACGATGGTTTAGTATACTAAATTGTTGTAACTGATTAAATTATAACTCACAGTTGCCAACTTACAGCAAATAATGTCAGGATGTAAGCACCAGCTGTTACACCCAAGCACATAACCTGTCTTAGCCTGATTTAAGACAGTTTTGTATGAAGGTTAAGATCCTAATCCAAGTAAGAATATCAAAGAGGCTTGTTTCATTAAATATATATATACTCAATTTACTAAGAGATACATACTATATATTTACACAATTCCCTTAGTTTAATTTGTCCAGAAAAGCACAATCAATCTATTTATTGTTACTATATAGCATCGGTGAATAGCCGATGCTATACGTACCCAAAAAAATCAAGAACTTCTGCAACCTGATCAGCTAAGTCATCCACACAAAGCAATGGTTCGTCTGAAGAAATCACATCAGCTCCCAACTGCAATATCTCATAAACAAATGAGAAAAGGAGTAGATTATACTTCCATTAACTTTAATATGCAAGTCATAAATTACTAAATTTATTCCTTTCCATTTAACCCAATAATACCAATTCAAATAGCAACACTAGAAAGAATGTGATACCGACCTCGTGCCCCGGAGCATCAATGTGATAAATACAGAAGTTATGAAGCATCAAAGAAGCTGCATCTGGACAGAACAACAGACCTTGGAAGCAAGACACATCTGCAAAAAGCAGTGAAGCAACATTAAGTTGTTCATGTTATTATAGTGGTCCAAGATTTCAATACAAAAGAAACATAGTCATTTTTGTATCTGAGACCAAACAAAGACAATATAAGGCACAAAACAGTTAAAAGGAACAATCTGAGGATATTCATGCTATTTATATTCACATTGACAATATGTAAAAACAAAGTAACATAAATAATGAGTACTAAGAATTATACAATTGAGAGCCACATCTGGGTAGGTTATTAGAGCAGGTTTCTCTTGATCCCCACAAACAAGCACAGAGACAGAACCTTTGCTTGTTTTCACTATGCATTCCT